>NW_026734907.1:0-205000 GCF_949786415.1 Peromyscus eremicus | reverse complement strand
CGAGCTAGCATTTGTTTCCCAGTCATAAATGGAATTGAATCACATGCAGTTTGTGGTCCTACGAGCAAGAGTTGTTTTATGGTAAGGAAAGTCACTATTGCGCTCCCATTGCCATACACAGGACAAATAGCATTCGCGTCTGTTCCCAGCAAGTACAGTGTATCGGACTGAAGAGGAGCTACTGTTTTTGTTAGTTTCCTAAGTAGAATTGAACTAGATATGGCCCGTGTGTGTAGGAAGCACAGTTCTTATGTTCTGAGCAAGCTCACTGTTCTGGCCCTATAGGAAACACAGTAGAGTAGAAGAGTGCTCTTTTCTCAAAAGCAGAGTGTGTTTCTCTAAAGCAGAGTGTGTTTCGAGCTAGCGTTTGTTTCCTAGTCGTAAATGGAGTTGAATCACATGCAGTTTCTGGTCCTACAAGCAAGAGTCGTTTTCTGGTAAGGAAAGTCACTATTGCACTCCCATTGCCATACACAGTGCAAATAGCCCTCCCGTCTGTTCCCAGCAAGTACAGTGTATTGGACTGAAGAGGAGCTACTGTTCTTCTCAGTTTCCTAAGCAGAGGTGAACTACATATGGTCCTTGTGTGTAGGAAGCACAGTTCTTTTGTTCTGAGCAAGCTCACTGTTTGGACCCCATAGGAAACACAGTAGAGTAGAAGAGTGCTCTTTTCTCTAAAGCAGACTGTGTTTTTTGTAAGGCGAGCTAGCATTTGTTTCCCAGTCCTAAATGGAGTGGAATCACATGCAGTTTCTGGTCCTACGAGCAAGAGTTGTGTTATGGTAAGAATAGTCACTATTGTGCTGGCATTGCCATACACAGGGCAAATAGCACTCGCGTCTGTTCCCAGCAAGTACAGTGTATTGGACTGAATAGGAGCTACTGTTCGTGTCAGTTTCCTAAGCAGAGTTGAACTAGATATGGTCCATGTGTGTAGGTAGCACAGTTCTTTGTTCTGAGCAAGCTCACTTTTTAAACCCCATAGGAAACACAGTAGAGTAGAAGAGTGCTCTTTTCGCAAAAGCAGAGAGTGTTTCTTGTAAGGCGAGCTAGCATTTGTTTCCCAGTCATAAATGGAATTGAATCACATGCAGTTTGTGGTCCTACGAGCAAGAGTTGTTTTCTGGTAAGGAAAGTCACTATTGCGCTCCCATTGCCATACACAGGACAAATAGCATTCGCGTCTGTTCCCAGCAAGTACAGTGTATCGGACTGAAGAGGAGCTACTGTTTTTGTTAGTTTCCTAAGTAGAATTGAACTAGATATGGCCCGTGTGTGTAGGAAGCACAGTTCTTATGTTCTGAGCAGGCTCACTGTTCTGGCCCTATAGGAAACACAGTAGAGTAGAAGAGTGCTCTTTTCTCAAAAGCAGAGTGTGTTTCTCTAAAGCAGAGTGTGTTTCGAGCTAGCGTTTGTTTCCTAGTCGTAAATGGAGTTGAATCACATGCAGTTTCTGGTCCTACAAGCAAGAGTCGTTTTCTGGTAAGGAAAGTCACTATTGCACTCCCATTGCCATACACAGTGCAAATAGCCCTCCCGTCTGTTCCCAGCAAGTACAGTGTATTGGACTGAAGAGGAGCTACTGTTCTTCTCAGTTTCCTAAGCAGAGTTGAACTACATATGGTCCTTGTGTGTAGGAAGCACAGTTCTTTTGTTCTGAGCAAGCTCACTGTTTGGACCCCATAGGAAACACAGTAGAGTAGATGAGTGCTCTTTTCTCTAAAGCAGACTGTGTTTTTTGTAAGGCGAGCTAGCGTTTGTTTCCCAGTCCTAAATGGAGGAGAATCGCATGCAGGTTCTGGTCCTATGATCAAGAGTTGTTTTATGGTAAGAATAGTCACTATTGCACTCCCATTGCCATACACAGTGCAAATAGCACTCGCGTCTGTTCCCAGCAAGTACATTGTATCGGAAGGAAGAGGAGCTACTGTTCTTGTCAGTTTCCTAAGCAGAGTTGAACTAGATATGGCCCGTGTGTGTAGGAAGCACAGTTCTTATGTTCTGAGCAAGCTCACTGTTCTGGCCCTATAGGAAACACCGTAGAGTAGAAGAGTGCTCTTTTCTCAAAAGAAGAGTGTGTTTCTTGTAAGGCGAGCTAGCGTTTGTTTCCCAGTCCTAAATGGAGTTGAATCAAATGCAGTTTCTGGTACTACGAGCTCGAGTTGTTTTAAGGTAAGAATAGTCACTATTGCGCTGCCATTGCCATACACAGGACAAATAGCACTGGCGTCTGTTCCCAGCAAGTACAGTGTATTGGACTGAAGAGGATCTACTGTTCTTGTCAGATTCCTAAGCAGAATTGAACTAGATATGGCCGTGTGTGTAGGAAGCACAGTTCTTTTGTTCTGAGCAAGCCCACTGTTCTGGCCCTATAGGAAACACAGTAGAGTAGAAGAGTGCTCTTTTCACTAAAGCAGAGTGGGTTGATTGTAAGGCGAGCTAGCGTTTGTTTCCCAGTCTTAAATGGAGTGGAATCACGTGCAGTTTCTGGTCCTATGAGCAAGAGTTGTTTTATGGTAAGAATAGTCACTATTGCGCTGCCATTGCCATACACAGGACAAATAGCACTGGCGTCTCTTCCCAGCAAGTACAGTGTATCGGACTGAAGAGGAGCTACTGTTCTTGTCAGGTTCCTAAGCAGATTAAAAATAGATATGGCCGTGTGTGTAGGAAGCACAGTTCTTTTGTTCTGAGCAAGCTCACTGTTCGGACCCCATAGGAAACACAGCAGAGTAGAAGAGTGCTCTTTTCTCAAAAGCAGAATGTGTTTTTTGTAAGGCAAGCTAGCATTTGTTTCCCAGTCCTAAATGGAGTTGAATCACATGCAGTTTCTGGTCCTACGAGCAAGAGTTGTTTTCTGGTAAGGAAAGTCACTATTGCTCTCCCTATGCCATACACAGTGCAAATAGCACTCGTGTCTTTTCCCAGGAAGTACAGTGTATCGGACTGAAGAGGAGCTACTGTTCTTGTCAGTTTCCTAAGCAGAGTTGAACTAGATATGGCCCGTGTGTGTAGGAAGCACAGTTATTATGTTCTGAGCAAGCTCACTGTTCTGGCCCTATAGGAAACACTGTAGAGTAGAAGAGTGCTCTTTTCTCTAAACAGAGTGTGTTTCATGTAAGGCAAGCTCGCGTTTGTTTCCCAGTCCTAAATGGAGTTGAGTCACACACAGTTTTTGGTCCTACGAGCAAGAGTTGTTTTCTGGTAAGAAAAGTCACTATTGCGCTCCAAATGCCATACACAGTGAAAATAGCACTGGCGTCTGTTCCCAGCAAGTACATTGTATTGGACTGAATAGGAGCTACTGTTCTTGTCAGTTTCCTAAGCAGAGTTGAACTAGATATGGTCCATGTGTGTAGGAAAAACAGTCTTTTGTTCTGAGCAAGCTCACTGTTTGGACCCCATAGGAAACACAGTAGAGTAGAAGAGTGCTCTTTTCTCAAAAGCAGAGTGTGTTTCTTGTAAGGCGAGCTAGCGTTTGTTTCCCAGTCCTAAATGGAGTGGAATCACATGCAGTTTCTGGTCCTACGAGCAAGAGTTGTTTTATGGTAAGAATAGTCACTATTGCGCTGGCATTGCCAAACACAGTGCAAATAGCACTCGCGTCTGTTCCCAGCAAGTACAGTGTATTGGACTGAATAGGAGCTACTGTTCTTGTCAGTTTCCTAAGCAGAATTGAACTAGATATGGCCGTGTGTGTAGGAAGCACAGTTCTTTTGTTCTGAGCAAGCTCACTGTTCGGACCCCATAGGAAACACAGTAGAGTAGAAGAGTGCTAATTTCTCTAAAGCAGAGTGTGTTTCTTGAAAGGCGAGCTAGCGTTTGTTTCCCAGTCCTAAATGGAGGTGAGTCACATGCAGTTTTTGGTCCTACAAGCAAGAGTTGTTTTCTGGTAAGAAGAGTCACTATTGTGCTCCAAATGCCATACACAGTGCAAATAGCACTCGCGTCTGTTCCCAGGAAGTACATTGTATTGAACTGAAGAGGAGCTACTGTTCTTGTCAGATTCCTAAGCAGAGTTGAACTAGATATGGTCCAGGTGTGTAGGAAGCAGAGTTCTTTGTTCTGAGCAAGCCCACTGTTTGGACCCCATAGGAAACACAGTAGAGTAGAAGAGTGCTCTTTTTTCTAAAGCAGAGAGTGTTTCTTGTAAGGCGAGCTAGCATTTGTTTCCCAGTCATAAATGGAATTGAATCACTTGCAGTTTGTGGTCCTAGGAGCAGGAGTTGTTTTCTGGTACAGAAAGTCACTATTGCGCTCCCTTTGCCACACACAGTGCAAATAGCACTCACATCTGTTCCCACCAAGTACAGTGTATCAGACTGAAGAGGAGCTACTGTTCTTGTCAGTTTCCTAAGCAGAGTTGAACTAGATATAGCCCATGTGTGTAGGAAGCACAGTTATTATGTTCTGAGCAAGCTCACTGTTCTGGCCCGTTAGGAAACACAGTAGAGTAGAAGAGTGCTCTTTTCTCTAAAGCAGAGTGTGTTTCTTGTAAGGCGAGCTAGCGTTTGTTTCCTAGTCCTAAATGGAGTTGAATCACATGCAGTTTCTGCTCCTACAACCAAGAGTTGTTTTCTGGTAAGCAAAGTCACTATTGCACTCCCATTGCCATACACAGTGCAAATAGCCCTCCCGTCTGTTCCCAGCAAGTACAGTGTATTGGACTGAAGAGGAGCTACTGTTCTTCTCAGTTTCCTAAGCAGAGTTGAACTACATATGGTCCTTGTGTGTAGGAAGCACAGTTCTTTTGTTCTGAGCAAGCTCACTGTTTGGACCCCATAGGAAACACAGTAGAGTAGAAGAGTGCTCTTTTCTCTAAAGCAGACTGTGTTTTTTTAAGGCGAGCTAGCGTTTGTTTCCCAGTCCTAAATGGAGGGGAACCACATGCAGGTTATGGTCCTACGATCAAGAGTTGTTTTATGGTAAGAATAGTCACTATTGCACTCCCATTGCCATACACAGTGCAAATAGCACTCGCGTCTGTTCCCAGCAAGTACAGTGTATCGGAAGGAAGAGGAGCTACTGTTCTTGTCAGTTTCCTAAGCAGAGTTGAACTAGATATGGCCCGTGTGTGTAGGAAGCACAGTTCTTATGTTCTGAGCAAGCTCACTGTTCTGGCCCTATAGGAAACACAGTAGAGTAGAAGAGTGCTCTTTTCTCAAAAGAAGAGTGTGTTTCTTGTAAGGCGAGCTAGTGTTTGTTTCCCAGTCCTAAATGGAGTTGAATCAAATGCAGTTTCTGGTACTACGAGCTCGGGTTGTTTTATGGTAAGAATAGTCACTATTGCGCTGCCATTGCCATACACAGGGCAAATAGCACTGGCGTCTGTTCCCAGCAAGTACAGTGTATTGGACTGAAGAGGATCTACTGTTCTTGTCAGGTTCCTAAGCAGAATTGAACTAGATATGGCCGTGTGTGTAGGAAGCACAGTTCTTTTGTTCTGAGCAAGCCCACTGTTCTGTCCCTATAGGAAACACAGTAGAGTAGAAGAGTGCTCTTTTCTCTAAAGCAGAGTGTGTTGATTGTAAGGCGAGCTAGCGTTTGTTTCCCAATCTTAAATGGAGTGGAATCACGTGCAGTTTCTGGTCCTATGAGCAAGAGTTGTTTTATGGTAAGAATAGTCACTATTGCACTGCCATTGCCATACACAGGACAAATAGCACTGGCGTCTCTTCCCAGCAAGTACAGTGTATCGGACTGAAGAGGAGCTACTGTTCTTGTCAGGTTCCTAAGCAGATTAAAACTAGATATGGCCGTGTGTGTAGGAAGCACAGTTCTTTTGTTCTGAGCAAGCTCACTGTTTGGACCACATAGGAAACACAGTAGAGTAGAAGAGTGCTCTTTTCTCAAAAGCAGAGTGTGTTTCTTGTAAGGCGAGCTCGCGTTTGTTTCCCAGTCCTAAATGGAGTTGAATCACATGCAGTTTGTGGTCCTACGAGCAAGAGTTGTTTTATGGTAAGAATAGTCACTATTGCGCTCCCATTGCCATACACAGGACAAATAGCACTCGCGTCTGTTCCCAGCAAGTACAGTGTATTATACTGAATAGGAGCTACTGTTCTTGTCAGTTGACTAAGCAGAGTTGAACTACATAAGGTCCTTGTGTGTAGGAAGCACAGTCTTTTGTTCTGAGCTAGCTCACTGTTCCGACCACATAGGAAACACAGTAGAGTAGAAGAGTGCTCTTTTCTCAAAAGCAGAGTGTGTTTCTTGAAAGGCGAGCTAGCGTTTGTGTCCCAGTCCTAAATGGAGTGGAATCACATTCAGTTTCTGGTCCTAGGTGCAAGAGTTGTTTTATGGTAAGAATAGTCACTATTGCGCTGCCATTGCCATGCACAGAGCAAATAGCACTGGCGTCTGTTCCCAGCAAGTACAGTGTATTGGACTGAAGAGGATCTACTGTTCTTCTCAGGTTCCTAAGCAGAATTGAACTAGATATGGCCCTTGTGTAGGAAGCACAGTTCTTTTATTCTGAGCAAGCTCACTGTTCGGACCCCATAGGAAACACAGTAGAGTAGAAGAGTGCTCTTTTCTCAAAAGCAGAGTGTGTTTCTTGTAAGGCGAGCTAGCGTTTGTTTCCCAGTCCTAAATGGAGTTGAATCACATGCAGTTTCTTTTCCTACGAACAAGAGTTGTTTTCTGGTAAAAAAAAAAAAGTCACTATTGTGCTCCCATTGCCATACACAGGGCAAATAGCACTGGCGTCTGTTCCCAGCAAGTATAGTCTATCTGACTGAAGAGGAGCTACTGTTCTTGTCAGTTTCCTAAGCAGAGTTGAACTACATAAGGTCCTTGTGTGTCGGAAGCACAGTCTTTTGTTCTGAGAAAGCTCACTGTTTGGACCCCATAGGAAACACAGTAGAGTAGAAGAGTGCTCTTTTCTCAAAAGCAGAGTGTGTTTCATGTAAGGCGAGCTAGCGTTTGTGTCCCAGTCCTAAATGGAGTGGAATCACATGCAGTTTCTGGTCCTACGTGCAAGAGTTGTTTTATGGTAAGAATAGTCACTATTGCGCTGCCATTGCCATACACAGGACAAAAAGCACTGGCGTCTGTTCCCAGCAAGTACAGTGTATTGGAATGAAGAGGATCTACTGTTCTTGTCAGGTTTCTAAGCAGAATTGAACTAGATATGGCCCTTGTGTAGTAAGCACAGTTCTTTTGTTCTGAGCAAGCTCACTGCTAGTACCCCATAGGAAACACAGTAGAGTAGAAGAGTGCTCTTTTCTCAAAAGCAGAGTGTGTTTCTTGTAAGGCGAGCTAGCATTTGTTTCCCAGTCCTAAATGGCGTTGAATTACATGCTGTTTGTGGTCCTACGAGCAAGAGTTGTTTTCTGGTAAGGAAAGTCACTATTGTGCTCTCAATGCCATACACAGTGTAAATAGCACTCGCGTCTGTTCCCAGCAAGTAGAGTGTATTGGACTGAAGAGGAGCTACTGTTCTTGTCAGTTTCTTAAGCAGAGTTGAACTACATATGGTCCGTGTGTGTAGGAAGCACAGTTCTTATGTTCTGAGCAAGCTCACTGTTTGGACCACATAGGAAACACAGTAGAGTAGAAGAGTGCTCTTTTCTCTAAAGCAGTGTGTTTCTTGTAAGGCGAGCTAGCGTTTGTTTCCCAGTCCTAAATGGAGTTGAATCACATGCAGTTTCTGGTCCTACGAGCAAGAGTTGTTTTCTGGCAAGGAAAGTCACTATTGCGCTCCTATTGCCATACACAGTGCAAATAGTACATGTGTCTGTTCCCAGCAAGTGCAGTGTATTGGACTGAAGAGGAGCTACTGTTCTTGTCAGTTTCCTAAGCAGAGTTGAACTACATATGGCCCGTGTGTCTAGGAAGCACAGTTCATTTGTTCTGAGCAAGCTCACTGTTCTGGCCCTATAGGAAACACAGTAGAGTAGAAGAGTGCTCTTTTCTCAAAAGCAGAGTGTGTTTCTTGTAAGGCGAGCTAGCGTTTGTTTCCCAGTCCTAAATAGAGTTGAGTCACATGCAGTTTTTTGTCCTACGAGCAAGAGTTGTTTTCTGGTAAGACGAGTCACTATTGTGCTCCTATTGCCATACACAGTACAAATAGCACTCGCGTCTGTTCCCAGCAAGTACAGTGTATTGGACTGAATAGGAGCTACTGTTCTTGTCAGTTTCCTAACCAAAGTTGAACTAGATATGGTCCATGTGTGTAGGAAGAACAGTTCTTTTGTTCTGAGCAAGCTCACTGTTTGGACCGCATTGGAAACACAGTAGAGTAGAAGAGTGCTCTTTTCTCAAAAGCAGAGTATGTTTCTTGTAAGGCGAGCTAGCGTTTGTTTCCCAGTCCTAAATGGTGTTGAATCAAATGCAGTTTCTGGTCCTACGAGCAAGAGTTGTTTTCTGGTAAGGAAAGTCACTATTGTGCTCCCATTGCCATACACAGTGCAAATAGCACTCGCATCTGTTCCCAGCAAGTACAGTGTATTGGACTGAAGAGGAGCTACTCTTCTTGTCAGTTTCCTAAGCAGAGTTGAACTAGATATGGCCCGTGTGTGTAGGAAGCACAGTTCTTTTGTTCTGAGCAAGCTCACTGTTCTGGCCATATAGGAAACACAGTAGAATAAATGAGTGCTCTTTTCTCTAAAGCAGAGTGTGTTTCTTGTAAGGCGAGCTAGCATTTGTTTCCTAGTCCTAAATGGAGTTGAATCACATGCAGTTTCTGGTCCTAAGAACAAGAGTTGTTTTCTGGTAATGAAAGTCACATTGTGCTCCAATTGCCATACACAGTGCAAAGAGCACTCGCATCTGTTCCCAGCAAGTACAGTGTATTGGACTGAATCGGTGCTACTGTTCTTGTCAGTTTCCTAAGCAGAGTTGAACTAGATATGGTCCGTGTGTGTAGGAAGCACAGTTCTTTTGTTCTGAGCAAGCTCACTGTTTGGACCACATTGGAAACACAGTAGAGTAGAAGAGTGCTCTTTTCTCTAAAGTAGAGTGTGTTTCTTGTAAGTCGAGCTAGCGTTTGTTTCGCAGTCCTAAATGGAGTTGAATCCGATGCAGTTTCTGGTACTATGAGCAAGAGTTGTTTTCTGGTAAGAAGAGTCACTATTGTGCTGCCATTGCCAATCACAGGACAAATAGCACTGGCGTCTGTTCGCAGCAAGTACAGTGTATCAGACTGAAGAGGAGCTACTGTTCTTGTCAGTTTCCTAAGCAAAGTTGAACTAGATATGGCCCGTGTGTGTAGGAAGCACAGTTCTTATGTTCTGAGCAAGCTCACTGTTCTGGCCCTATAGGAAACACAGTAGAGTAAATGAGTGCTCTTTTCTCTAAAGCAGAGTGTGTTTCTTGTAAGGCGAGCTAGCGTTTGTTTCCTAGTCCTAAATGGAGTTGAATCACATGCAGTTTCTGGTCCTACGAACAAGAGTTGTTTTCTGGTAATGAAAGTCACATTGCGCTCCACTTGCCATACACAGTGCAAAGAGCACTCGCGTCTGTTCCCAGCAAGTACAGTGTATTGGACTGAATAGGTGCTACTGTTCTTGTCAGTTTCCTAAGCAGAGTTGAACTAGATATGGCCCGTGTGTGTAGGAAGCACAGTTCTTTTTTTCTGAGCAAGCTCACTGTTTGGACCCCATAGAAAACACAGTAGAGTAGAAGAGTGCTCTTTTCTCTAAAGCAGAGTGTGTTTCTTGTAAGGCGAGCTAGCGTTTGTTTTCCAGTCCTAAATGGAGTTGAATCCCATGCAGTTTCTGGTACTACGAGCAAGAGTTGTTTTCAGGTAAGAAGAGTCACTATTTTGCTGCCATTGCCATACACAGGACAAATAGCACTGGCGTCTGTTCGCAGCAAGTACAGTGTATTGGACTGAAGAGGATCTACTGTTCTTGTCAAGTTCCTAAGCAGAATTGAACTAGATATGACCGTGTGTGTAAGAAGCCCAGTTCTTTTGTTCTGAGCAAGCTCACTGTTCTGCCCCTATAGGAAACACAGTAGAGTAGAAGAGTGCTCTTTTCTCAAAAGCAGAATGTGTTTCTTGTAAGGCGAGCTAGTGTTTGTTTCCCAGTCCTAAATGGAGTTGAATCACAGGCAGTTTCTTTTCCTACGAACAAGATTTGTTTTCTGGTAAGGAAAGTCACTATTGTGATCCCATTGCCATATACAGGGCAAATAGCACTGGCGTCTGTTCCCAGCAAGTACAGTGTTTTGGACTGAATAGGAGCTACTGTTCTTGTCAGTTTCCTAAGCAGAGTTGAACTACATATGATCCTTGTGTGTAGGAAGCACAGTCTTTTGTTCGGAGCAAGCTCACTGTTTGGACCCCATAGGAAACACAGTGGAGTAGAAGAGTGCTCTTTTCTCAAAAGCAGAGTGTGTTTCTTGTAAGGCGAGCTAGCGTTTGTGTCCCAGTCCTAAATGGAGTGGAATCACATGCAGTTTCTGGTCCTACGTGCAAGAGTTGTTTTCTGGTAAGAATAGTCACTATTGCGCTGCCATTGCCATACACAGGACAAATAGCACTTGCGTCTGTTCCCAGCAAGTACAGTGTATTGGACTGAAGAGGATCTACTGTTCTTGTCAGGTTCCTAAGCAGAATTGAACTAGATATGGCCCTTGTGTAGGAAGCCCAGTTCTTTTGTTCTGAGCAAGCTCACTGTTCGGACCCCATAGGAAACACAGTAGAGTAGAAGAGTGCTCTTTTCTCAAAAGCAGAGTGTGTTTCTTGTAAGGCGAGCTAGCGTTTGTTTCGCAGTCCTAAATGGAGTTGAATCACATGCAGTTTGTGGTCCTACGAGCAAGAGTTGTTTTCTGGTAAGGAAAGTCACTATTGCGCTCTCATTGCCATACACAGTGCAAATAACACTCACGTATGTTCCCAGCAAGTACAGTGTATTGGACTGAAGAGGAGCTACTGTTCTTGTCAGTTTCTTAAGCAGAGTTGAACTAGATATGGTCCATGTGTGTAGGAAGCACAGTTCTTTGTTCTGAGCAAGCTCACTGTTTGGACACCATAGGAAACACAGTAGAGTAGAAGAGTGCTCTTTTCTCAAAAGCAGAGTGTGTTTCATGTAAGGCCAGCTAGCATTTGTTTCCCAGTCCTAAATGGCGTTGAATCACATGCAGTTTGTGGTCCTACGAGCAAGAGTTGTTTTTGGTAAGGAAAGTCACTATTGCGCTCATTGCCATACACAGTGCAAATAGCACTCGTGTCTGTTCCCAGCAAGTACAGTGTATTGGACTGAAGAGGAGCTACTGTTCTTGTCAGTTTCCTAAGCAAAGTTGAACTACATATGGTCCGTGTGTGTAGGAAGCACAGTTCTTTGTTCTGAGCAAGCTCACTCTTTGGACCCCATAGGAAACAAAGTAGAGTAGAAGAGTGCTCTTTTCTCTAAAGCAGAGTGTGTTTCTTGTAAGGCGAGCTAGAGTTTGTTTCCCAGTCCTAAATGGAGTTGAGTCACATGCAGTTTTTTGTCCTACGAGCAAGAGTTGTTTTCTAGTAAGATGAGTCACTATTGTACTCCAATTTCCATACACAGTGCAAATAGCACTCGCATCTGTTCTCAGCAAGTACAGTGTATCGGACTGAAGAGGAGCTACTGTTCTTGTCAGTTTCCTAAGCAGAGTTGAACTAGATATGGCCCGTGTGTGTAGGAAGCACAGTTATTATGTTCTGAGCAAGCTCACTGTTCTGGCCCTATAGGAAACACAGTAGAGTAGAAGAGTGCTCTTTTCTCTAAAGCAGAGTGAGTTTCTTGTAAGGCAAGCTCGTGTTTGTTTCCCAGTCCTAAATGGAGTTGAGTCACACACAGTTTTTGGTCTTACGAGCAAGAGTTGTTTTCTGGAAAGAAGAGTCACTATTGCGCTCCAAATGCCATACACAGTGAAAATAGCACTCGCGTCTGTTCCCAGCAAGTACATTGTATTGGACTGAATAGGAGCTACTGTTCTTGTCAGTTTCCTAAGCAGAGTTGAACTAGATATGGTCCATGTGTGTAGGAAGCACAGTTCTTTTGTTCTGAGCAAGCTCACTGTTTGGACCCCATAGCAAACACAGTAGAGTAGAAGAGTGCTCTTTTCTCAAAAGCAGAGTGTGTTTCTTGTAAGGCGAGCTAGCATTTGTTTCCCAGTCCTAAATGGCGTTGAATCACATGCTGTTTGTGGTCCTACGAGCAAGAGTTGTTTTCTGGTAAGGAAAGTCACTATTGTGCTCTCAATGCCATACACAGTGTAAATAGCACTCGCGTCTGTTCCCAGCAAGTAGAGTGTATTGGACTGAAGAGGAGCTACTGTTCTTGTCAGTTTCTTAAGCAGAGTTGAACTACATATGGTCCGTGTGTGTAGGAAGCACAGTTCTTATGTTCTGAGCAAGCTCACTGTTTGGACCACATAGGAAACACAGTAGAGTAGAAGAGTGCTCTTTTCTCTAAAGCAGTGTGTTTCTTGTAAGGCGAGCTAGCGTTTGTTTCCCAGTCCTAAATGGAGTTGAATCACATGCAGTTTCTGGTCCTACGAGCAAGAGTTGTTTTCTGGCAAGGAAAGTCACTATTGCGCTCCTATTGCCATACACAGTGCAAATAGTACATGTGTCTGTTCCCAGCAAGTGCAGTGTATTGGACTGAAGAGGAGCTACTGTTCTTGTCAGTTTCCTAAGCAGAGTTGAACTAGATATGGCCCGTGTGTCTAGGAAGCACAGTTCATTTGTTCTGAGCAAGCTCACTGTTCTGGCCCTATAGGAAACACAGTAGAGTAGAAGAGTGCTCTTTTCTCAAAAGCAGAGTGTGTTTCTTGTAAGGCGAGCTAGCGTTTGTTTCCCAGTCCTAAATAGAGTTGAGTCACATGCAGTTTTTTGTCCTACGAGCAAGAGTTGTTTTCTGGTAAGACGAGTCACTATTGTGCTCCAATTGCCATACACAGTATAAATAGCACTCGCGTCTGTTCCCAGCAAGTACAGTGTATTGGACTGAATAGGAGCTACTGTTCTTGTCAGTTTCCTAACCAAAGTTGAACTAGATATGGTCCATGTGTGTAGGAAGAACAGTTCTTTTGTTCTGAGCAAGCTCACTGTTTGGACCGCATTGGAAACACAGTAGAGTAGAACAGTGCTCTTTTCTCAAAAGCAGAGTATGTTTCTTGTAAGGTGAGCTAGCGTTTGTTTCCCAGTCCTAAATGGTGTTGAATCAAATGCAGTTTCTGGTCCTACGAGCAAGAGTTGTTTTCTGGTAAGGAAAGTCACTATTGCGCTCCCATTGCCATACACAGTGCAAATAGCACTCGCATCTGTTCCCAGCAAGTACAGTGTATTGGACTGAAGAGGAGCTACTCTTCTTGTCAGTTTCCTAAGCAGAGTTGAACTAGATATGGCCCGTGTGTGTAGGAAGCACAGTTCTTTTGTTCTGAGCAAGCTCACTGTTCTGGCCATATAGGAAACACAGTAGAATAAATGACTGCTCTTTTCTCTAAAGCAGAGTGTGTTTCTTGAAAGCGAGCTAGCATTTGTTTCCTAGTCCTAAATGGAGTTGAATCACATGCAGTTTCTGGTCCTAAGAACAAGAGTTGTTTTCTGGTAATGAAAGTCACATTGTGCTCCAATTGCCATACACAGTGCAAAGAGCACTCGCATCTGTTCCCAGCAAGTACAGTGTATTGGACTGAATCGGTGCTACTGTTCTTGTCAGTTTCCTAAGCAGAGTTGAACTAGATATGGTCCGTGTGTGTAGGAAGCACAGTTCTTTTGTTCTGAGCAAGCTCACTGTTTGGACCACATTGGAAACACAGTAGAGTAGAAGAGTGCTCTTTTCTCTAAAGTAGAGTGTGTTTCTTGTAAGTCGAGCTAGCGTTTGTTTCGCAGTCCTAAATGGAGTTGAATCCGATGCAGTTTCTGGTACTATGAGCAAGAGTTGTTTTCTGGTAAGAAGAGTCACTATTGTGCTGCCATTGCCAATCACAGGACAAATAGCACTGGCGTCTGTTCGCAGCAAGTACAGTGTATCAGACTGAAGAGGAGCTACTGTTCTTGTCAGTTTCCTAAGCAAAGTTGAACTAGATATGGCCCGTGTGTGTAGGAAGCACAGTTCTTATGTTCTGAGCAAGCTCACTGTTCTGGCCCTATAGGAAACACAGTAGAGTAAATGAGTGCTCTTTTCTCTAAAGCAGAGTGTGTTTCTTGTAAGGCGAGCTAGCGTTTGTTTCCTAGTCCTAAATGGAGTTGAATCACATGCAGTTTCTGGTCCTACGAACAAGAGTTGTTTTCTGGTAATGAAAGTCACATTGTGCTCCACTTGCCATACACAGTGCAAAGAGCACTCGCGTCTGTTCTCAGCAAGTACAGTGTATTGGACTGAATAGGTGCTACTGTTCTTGTCAGTTTCCTAAGCAGAGTTGAACTACATATGGCCCGTGTGTGTAGGAAGCACAGTTCTTTTTTTCTGAGCAAGCTCACTGTTTGGACCCCATAGAAAACACAGTAGAGTAGAAGAGTGCTCTTTTCTCTAAAGCAGAGTGTGTTTCTTGTAAGGCGAGCTAGCGTTTGTTTTCCAGTCCTAAATGGAGTTGAATCCCATGCAGTTTCTGGTACTACGAGCAAGAGTTGTTTTCAGGTAAGAAGAGTCACTATTTTGCTGCCATTGCCATACACAGGACAAATAGCACTGGCGTCTGTTCGCAGCAAGTACAGTGTATTGGACTGAAGAGGATCTACTGTTCTTGTCAAGTTCCTAAGCAGAATTGAACTAGATATGACCGTGTGTGTAAGAAGCCCAGTTCTTTTGTTCTGAGCAAGCTCACTGTTCTGCCCCTATAGGAAACACAGTAGAGTAGAAGAGTGCTCTTTTCTCAAAAGCAGAGTGTGTTTCTTGTAAGGTGAGCTAGAGTTTGTTTCCCTGTCCTAAATGGAGTTGAATCACATGCAGTTTGTGGTCCTACGAGCAAGAGTTGTTTTATGGTAAGAATAGTCACTATTGCGCTCCCATTGCCACACACAGGACAAATAGCACTGGCATCTGTTCCTAGCAAATACAGTGTATTGAACTGAAGAGGATCTACTGTTCTTGTCAGGTTCCTAAGCAGAATTGAACTAGATATTGTCGTGTGTGTAGGAAGCACAGTTCTTTTGTTCTGAGCAAGCTCACTGTTCGGACCCCATAAGAAACACAGTAGAGTAGAAGAGTGCTCTTTTCTCAAAAGCAGAGTGTGTTTCTTGTAAGGCTAGCTAGTGTTTGTTTCCCAGTCCTAAATGGAGTTGAATCACAGGCAGTTTCTTTTCCTACGAACAAGATTTGTTTTCTGGTAAGGAAAGTCACTATTGTGATCCCATTGCCATATACAGGGCAAATAGCACTGGCGTCTGTTCCCAGCAAGTACAGTGTTTTGGACTGAATAGGAGCTACTGTTCTTGTCAGTTTCCTAGGCAGAGTTGAACTACATATGATCCTTGTGTGTAGGAAGCACAGTCTTTTGTTCGGAGCAAGCTCACTGTTTGGACCCCATAGGAAACACAGTGGAGTAGAAGAGTGCTCTTTTCTCAAAAGCAGAGTGTGTTTCTTGTAAGGCGAGCTAGCGTTTGTGTCTGAGTCCTAAATGGAGTGGAATCACATGCAGTTTCTGGTCCTACGTGCAAGAGTTGTTTTATGATAAGAATAGTCACTATTGCCATGCCATTGCCATACACAGGACAAATAGCACTGGCGTCTGTTCCCAGCAAGTACAGTGTATTAGACTGAAGAGGATCTACTGTTCTTGTCAGGTTCCTAAGCAGAATTGAACTAGATATGGCCCTTGTGTATGAAGCACAGTTACTTTGTTCTGAGCAAGCTCACTGTTCGGACCCCATAGAAAACACAGTAGAGTAGAAGAGTGCTCTTTTCTCAAAAGCAGAGTGTGTTTCTTGTAAGGCGAGCTAGCGTTTGTTTCCCAGTCCTAAATGGAGTTGAATCACATGCAGTTTCTTTTCCTACGAACAAGAGTTGTTTTCTGGTAAGGAAAGTCACTATTGTGCTCACATTGCCCTACTCAGGGCAAATAGCACTCGCGTCTGTTCCCAGCAAGTACAGTGTATTGGACTAAATAGGAGCTACTGTTCTTGTCAGTTTCCTAAGCAGAGTTGAACTACATATGGTCCTTGTGTGTAGGAAGCACAGTCTTTTGTTCTGAGCAAGCTCACTGTTTGGACCCCATAGGAAACACAGTAGAGAGGAAGAGTGCTCTTTTCTCTAAAGCAGAGTGTGTTTCTTGTAAGGCGAGCTAGCGTTTGTGTCCCAGTCCTAAATGGAGTGGAATCACATGCAGTTTCTGGTCCTACGTGCAAGAGTTGTTTTATGGTAAGAATAGTCACTATTGCGCTGCCATTGCCATACACAGGACAAATAGCACTTGCGTCTGTTCCCAGCAAGTACAGTGTATTGGACTGAAGAGGATCTACTGTTCTTGTCAGGTTCCTAAGCAGAATTGAACTAGATATGGCCCTTGTGTAGGAAGCCCAGTTCTTTTGTTCTGAGCAAGCTCACTGTTCGGACCCCATAGGAAACACAGTAGAGTAGAAGAGTGCTCTTTTCTCAAAAGCAGAGTGTGTTTCTTGTAAGGCGAGCTAGCGTTTGTTTCGCAGTCCTAAATGGAGTTGAATCACATGCAGTTTGTGGTCCTACGAGCAAGAGTTGTTTTCTGGTAAGGAAAGTCACTATTGCGCTCTCATTGCCATACACAGTGCAAATAACACTCACGTATGTTCCCAGCAAGTACAGTGTATTGGACTGAAGAGGAGCTACTGTTCTTGTCAGTTTCTTAAGCAGAGTTGAACTAGATATGGTCCATGTGTGTAGGAAGCACAGTTCTTTGTTCTGAGCAAGCTCACTGTTTGGACACCATAGGAAACACAGTAGAGTAGAAGAGTGCTCTTTTCTCAAAAGCAGAGTGTGTTTCATGTAAGGCCAGCTAGCATTTGTTTCCCAGTCCTAAATGGCGTTGAATCACATGCAGTTTGTGGTCCTACGAGCAAGAGTTGTTTTTGGTAAGGAAAGTCACTATTGCGCTCATTGCCATACACAGTGCAAATAGCACTCGTGTCTGTTCCCAGCAAGTACAGTGTATTGGACTGAAGAGGAGCTACTGTTCTTGTCAGTTTCCTAAGCAAAGTTGAACTACATATGGTCCGTGTGTGTAGGAAGCACAGTTCTTTGTTCTGAGCAAGCTCACTCTTTGGACCCCATAGGAAACACAATAGAGTAGAAGAGTGCTCTTTTCTCTAAAGCAGAGTGTGTTTCTTGTAAGGCGAGCTAGCTTTTCTTTCCCAGTCCTAAATGGAGTTGAATCACATGCAGATTCTGGTCCTACGAGCAAGAGATGTTTTCTGGTAAGGAAAGTCACTATTGTGCTCCCATTGCCATACACAGTGCAAATAGCACTCCAGTCTGTTCCCAGCAAGTGCAGTGTATTGGACTGAAGAGGAGCTACTGTTCATCTCAGTTTCCTAAGCAGAGTTGAACTAGATATGGTCCGTGTGTCTAGGAAGCACAATTCATTTGTTCTGAGCAAGCTCACTGTTCTGGCCCTATAGAAACACAGTAGAGTAGAAGAGTGCCCTTTTCTCAAAAGCAGAGTGTGTTTCTTGTAAGGCGAGCTGGAGTTTGTTTCCCAGTCCTAAATGGAGTTGAGTCACATGCAGTTTTTTGTCCTACGAGCAAGAGTTGTTTTCTAGTAAGATGAGTCACTATTGTACTCCAATTTCCATACACAGTGCAAATAGCACTCGCATCTGTTCTCAGCAAGTACAGTGTATCGGACTGAAGAGGAGCTACTGTTCTTGTCAGTTTCCTAAGCAGAGTTGAACTAGATATGGCCCGTGTGTGTAGGAAGCACAGTTATTATGTTCTGAGCAAGCTCACTGTTCTGGCCCTATAGGAAACACAGTAGAGTAGAAGAGTGCTCTTTTCTCTAAAGCAGAGTGAGTTTCTTGTAAGGCAAGCTCGTGTTTGTTTCCCAGTCCTAAATGGAGTTGAGTCACACACAGTTTTTGGTCTTACGAGCAAGAGTTGTTTTCTGGAAAGAAGAGTCACTATTGCGCTCCAAATGCCATACACAGTGAAAATAGCACTCGCGTCTGTTCCCAGCAAGTACATTGTATTGGACTGAATAGGAGCTACTGTTCTTGTCAGTTTCCTAAGCAGAGTTGAACTAGATATGGTCCATGTGTGTAGGAAGCACAGTTCTTTTGTTCTGAGCAAGCTCACTGTTTGGACCCCATAGCAAACACAGTAGAGTAGAAGAGTGCTCTTTTCTCAAAAGCAGAGTGTGTTTCTTGTAAGGCGAGCTAGCATTTGTTTCCCAGTCCTAAATGATGTTGAATCACATGCTGTTTGTGGTCCTACGAGCAAGAGTTGTTTTCTGGTAAGGAAAGTCACTATTGTGCTCTCAATGCCATACACAGTGTAAATAGCACTCGCGTCTGTTCCCAGCAAGTAGAGTGTATTGGACTGAAGAGGAGCTACTGTTCTTGTCAGTTTCTTAAGCAGAGTTGAACTACATATGGTCCGTGTGTGTAGGAAGCACAGTTCTTATGTTCTGAGCAAGCTCACTGTTTGGACCACATAGGAAACACAGTAGAGTAGAAGAGTGCTCTTTTCTCTAAAGCAGTGTGTTTCTTGTAAGGCGAGCTAGCGTTTGTTTCCCAGTCCTAAAAGGAGTTGAATCACATGCAGTTTCTGGTCCTACGAGCAAGAGTTGTTTTCTGGCAAGGAAAGTCACTATTGCGCTCCTATTGCCATACACAGTGCAAATAGTACATGTGTCTGTTCCCAGCAAGTGCAGTGTATTGGACTGAAGAGGAGCTACTGTTCTTGTCAGTTTCCTAAGCAGAGTTGAACTAGATATGGCCCGTGTGTCTAGGAAGCACAGTTCATTTGTTCTGAGCAAGCTCACTGTTCTGGCCCTATAGGAAACACAGTAGAGTAGAAGAGTGCTCTTTTCTCAAAAGCAGAGTGTGTTACTTGTAAGGCGAGCTAGCGTTTGTTTCCCAGTCCTAAATAGAGTTGAGTCACATGCAGTTTTTTGTCCTACGAGCAAGAGTTGTTTTCTGGTAAGACGAGTCACTATTGTGCTCCAATTGCCATACACAGTACAAATAGCACTCGCGTCTGTTCCCAGCAAGTACAGTGTATTGGACTGAATAGGAGCTACTGTTCTTGTCAGTTTCCTAACCAAAGTTGAACTAGATATGGTCCATGTGTGTAGGAAGAACAGTTCTTTTGTTCTGAGCAAGCTCACTGTTTGGACCGCATTGGAAACACAGTAGAGTAGAAGAGTGCTCTTTTCTCAAAAGCAGAGTATGTTTCTTGTAAGGCAAGCTAGCGTTTGTTTCCCAGTCCTAAATTTAGTGGAATCACATGCAGTTTCTGGTCCTACGAGCAAGAGTTGTTTTATGGTAAGAATAGTCACTATTGCGCTGGCATTGCCATACACAGTGCAAATAGCACTCGCGTCTGTTCCCAGCAAGTACAGTGTATTAGACTGAATAGGAGCTACTGTTCTTGTTAGTTTCCTAAGCAGAATTGAACTAGATATGGCCGTTTGTGTAGGAAGCACAGTTCTTTTGTTCTGAGCAAGCTCACTGTTCGGACCTCATAGGAAACACAGTAGAGTAGAAGAGTGCTAATTTCTCTAAAGCAGAGTGTGTTTCTTGAAAGGCGAGCTAGCGTTTGTTTCCCAGTCCTAAATGGAGGTGAGTCACATGCAGTTTTTGGTCCTACGAGCAAGAGTTGTTTTCTGGTAAGAGGAGTCACTATTGTGCTCCAAATGCCATACACAGTGCAAATAGCACTCGCGTCTGTTCCCAGCAAGTACATTGTATTGAACTGAAGAGGAGCTACTGTTCTTGTCAGTTTCCTAAGCAGAGTTCAACTAGATATGCTCCATGTGTGTAGGAAGCACAGTTCTTTGTTCTGAGCAAGCCCACTGTTTGGACCCCATAGGAAACACAATAGAGTAGAAGAGTGCTCTTTTCTCAAAAGCAGAGAGTGTTTCTTGTAAGGCGAGCTAGCATTTGTTTCCCAGTCATAAATGGAGTTGAATCACTTGCAGTTTGTGGTCCTAGGAGCAGGAGTTGTTTTCTGGTAAGGAAAGTCACTATTGCGCTCCCTTTGCCACACACAGTGCTAATAGCACTCGCATCTGTTTTCACCAAGTACAGTGTATCAGACTGAAGAGGAGCTACTGTTCTTGTCAGTTTCCTAAGCAGAGTTGAACTAGATATGGCCCATGTGTGTAGGAAGCACAGTTCTTTTGTTCTGAGGAAGCTCACTGTTCGGACACCATAGGAAACACAGTAGAGTAGAAGAGTGCTCTTTTCTCAAAAGCAGAGTGTGTTTCATATAAGGCGAACTAGCATTTGTTTCCCACTTCTAAACGGAGTTGAATCACATGCAGTTTCTGGTCCTACGAGCAAGAGTTGTTTTCTGGTAAGGAAAGTCTCTATTGCACTCCCTTTGCCATACACAGTGCAAATAGCACTCGCGTCTGTTCCCAGCAATTACAGTGTATTGGTCTGAAGAGGAGCTACTGTTATTGTCAGGTTCCTAAGCAGAATTGAACTAGATATGGCCGTGTGTGTAGGAAGCACAGTTCTTTTGTTCTGAGCAAGCTCAGTGTTCGGACCCCATAGGAAACACAGTAGAGTAGAAGAGTGCTCTTTTCTCAAAAGCAAAGTGTGTTTTTTGTAAGGCAAGCTATCGTTTTTTTCCCAGTCCTAAATGGAGTTGAATCACATGCAGTTTCTGGTCCTATGAGCAAGAGTTGTTTTCTGGTAAGGAAAGTCACTATTGCACTTCCTTTGCCATACACAGTGCAAATAGCACTCGTGTCTGTTCCCAGCAAGTACAGTGTATCGGACTGAAGAGGAGCTACTGTTTTTGTCAGTTTCCTAAGCAGAGTTGAACTAGATATGGCCCGTTTGTTCAGGTAGCACAGTTATTATGTTCTGAGCAAGCTCACTGTTCTGGCCCTATAGGAAACACAGTAGAGTAGAAGAGTGCTCTTTTCTCTAAAGCAGAGTGTGTTTCTTGTAAGGCGAGCTAGCGTTTGTTTCCCAGTCCTAAATGGAGTTGAGTCACATGCAGTTTTTGGTCCTACGAGCAAGAGTTGTTTTCTGGTAAGAAGAGTCACTATTGTGCTCCAAATGCCATACACAGTGCAAATAGCACTCGCGTCTGTTCCCAGCAAGTACAGTGTATTGGACTGAATAGGAGCTACTGTTCGTGTCAGTTTCCTAAGCAGAGTTGAACTAGATATGGTCCATGTGTGTAGGTAGCACAGTTCTTTGTTCTGAGCAAGCTCACTTTTTTGACCCCATAGGAAACACCGTAGAGTAGAAGAGTGCTCTTTTCTCAAAAGCAGAGAGTGTTTCTTGTAAGGCGAGCTAGCATTTGTTTCCCAGTCCTAAATGGAGTTGAATCACATGCAGTTTGTGGTCCTACGAGCAAGAGTTGTTTTCTGGTAAGGAAAGTCACTATTGCGCTCCCATTGCCATACACAGGACAAATAACATTCGCATCTGTTCCCAGCAAGTACAGTGTATCAGACTGAAGAGGAGCTACTGTTTTTGTTAGTTTCCTAAGTAGAATTGAACTAGATATGGCCCGTGTGTGTAGAAAGCACAGTTCTTATGTTCTGAGCAAGCTCACTGTTCTGGCCCTGTAGGAAACACAGTAGAGTAGAAGAGTGCTCTTTTCTCTAAAGCAGAGTGTGTTTCTTGTAAGGCGAGCTAGCGTTTGTTTCCTAGTCCTAAATGGAGTTGAATCACATGCAGTTTCTGGTCCTACGAGCAAGAGTTGTTTTCTGGTAAGGAAAGTCACTATTGCACTCCCATTGCCATACAGAGTGCAAATAGCCCTCCCGTCTGTTCCCAGCAAGTACAGTGTATTGGACTGAAGAGGAGCTACTGTTCTTCTCAGTTTCCTAAGCAGAGTTGAACTACATATGGTACTTGTGTGTAGGAAGCACAGTTCTTTTGTTCTGAGCAAGCTCACTGTTTGGACCACATAGGAAACACAGTAGAGTAGAAGAGTGCTCTTTTCTCTAAAGCAGAGTGTGTTTCTTGTAA
Organism: Peromyscus eremicus; assembly: GCF_949786415.1. Taxonomy (NCBI): domain Eukaryota; kingdom Metazoa; phylum Chordata; class Mammalia; order Rodentia; family Cricetidae; genus Peromyscus; species Peromyscus eremicus. Next base: position 182,949 of record NW_026734907.1, on the reverse strand, counting down.
GGCGGGCTAGCGTTTGTTTCCCAGTCCTAAATGGAGGGGAATCACATGCAGGTTCTGGTCCTATGATCAAGAGTTTTTTTATGGTAAGAATAGTCACTATTGCACTGCCATTGCCATACACAGTGCAAATAGCACTCGCGTCTGTTCCCAGCAAGTACAGTGTATCGGAAGGAAGAGGAGCTACTGTTCTTGTCAGTTTCCTAAGCAGAGTTGAACTAGATATGGCCCGTGTGTGTAGGAAGCACAGTTCTTATGTTCTGAGCAAAATCACTGTTCTGGCCCTATAGGAAACACAGTATAGTAGAAGAGTGCTCTTTTCTCTAAAGCAGAGTGTGTTTCTTGTAAGGCGAGCTAGCGTTTGTTTCCCAGTCCTAAATGGAGGGGAATCACATGCAGTTTTTTTGTCGTACGAGCAAGAGTTGTTTTCTGGTAAGGAAAGTCACTATTGCGCTCCCATTGCCATACACAGTACAAATAGCACTCGCGTCTGTTCCCAGCAAGTACAGAGTATTGGACTGAATAGGAGCTACTGTTCTTGTAAGTTTCCTAAGTAGAATTGAACTAGATATGGCCCGTGTGTGTAGAAAGCACAGTTCTTATGTTCTGAGCAAGCTCACTGTTCTGGCCCTATAGGAAACACAGTAGAGTAGAAGAGTGCTCTTTTCTCTAAAGCAGAGTGTGTTTTTTGTAAGGCAAGCTAGCATTTGTTTCCCAGTCCTAAATGGAGTTGAATCACATGCAGTTTCTGGTCCTATGAGCAAGAGTTGTTTTCTGGTAAGGAAAGTCACTATTGCGCTCCCTTTGCCATACCCAGTGCAAATAGCGCTTGCATTTTTTCCCAGCAATTACAGTGTATTGGTCTGAAGAGGAGCTACTGTTCTTGTCAGTTTCCTAAGCAGAGTTGATCTACATATTGTCCGTGTGTTTAGGAAGCACAGTTCTTTTGTTCTGAGCAAGCTCACTGTTTGGACCCCATAGGAAACACAGTAGAGTAGAAGAGTGCTCTTTTCTCAAAAGCAGAGTGTGTTTCTTGTAAGTCGAGCTAGCGTTTGTTTCCCAGTCCTAAATGGAGTTGAATCAAATGCAGTTTCTGGTCCTACGAGCAAGAGTTGTTTTCTGGTAAGGAAAGTCACTATTGCACTCCCATTGCCATACACAGTGCAAATAGCACTCGCGTCTTTTCCCAGCAAGTACAGTGTATCGGAAGGAAGAGGAGCTACTGTTCTTGTCAGTTTCCTAAGCAGAGTTGAACTAGATATGGCCCGTGTGTGTAGGAAGCACAGTTCTTATGTTCTGAGCAAGCTCACTGTTCTGGCCCAATAGGAAACACAGTAGAGTAGAAGAGTGCTCTTTTCTCAAAAGAAGAGTGTGTTTCTTGTAAGGTGAGCTAGCGTTTGTTTCCCAGTCCTAAATGGAGTTGAATCAAGTGCAATTTCTGGTAGTACGAGCTCGAGTTGTTTTATGGTAAGAATAATCACTATTGCGCTCCCATTGCCATACACAGGACAAATAGCACTCGCGTCTGTTCCCAGCAAGTACAGTGTATTGGACTGAAGAGGATCTACTGTTCTTGTCAGGTTCCTAAGCAGAATTGAACTAGAAATGGCCGTGTGTGTAGGAAGCACAGTTCTTTTGTTCTGAGCAAGCCCACTGTTCTGGACCTATAGGAAACACAGTAGAGTAGATGAGTGCTCTTTTCACTAAAGCAGAGTGTGTTGATTGTAAGGCGAGCTAGCATTTGTTTCCCAGTCTTAAATGGAGTTGAATCACATGCAGTTTCTGGTCCTATGAGCAAGAGTTGTTTTATGGTAAGAATAGTCACTATTGCGCTGCCATTGCCATACACAGGACAAATAGCACTGGCGTCTGTTCCCAGCAAGTACAGTGTATCGGACTGAAGAGGAGCTACTGTTCTTGTCAGGTTCCTAAGCAGATTAAAACTAGATATGGCCGTGTGTGTAGGAAGCACAGTTCTTTTGTTCTGAGCAAGCTCACTGTTTGGACCCCATAGGAAACACACTAGAGTAGAAGAGTGCTCTTTTCTCAAAAGCAGAGTGTGTTTAATGTAAGTCGAGCTAGCGTTTGTTTCCCAGTCCTATATGGAGTTGAATCACATGCAATTTCTGGTCGTACGAGCAAGAGTTGTTTTCTGGTAAGGAAAGTCACTATTGCACTCCCATTGCCATACACAGTGCAAATAGCACAGGCGTCTGTTCCCAGCAAGTACAGTGTATCGGACTGAAGAGGAGCTGCTGTTCTTGTCAGTTTCCTAAGCAGAGTTGAACTATATATGGCCCGTGTGTGTAGGAAGCACAGTTCTTATGTTCTGAGCAAGCTCACTGTTCTGGCCCTATAGGAAACAAAGTAGAGTAGAAGAGTGCTCTTTTCTCTAAGGCAGAGTGTGTTTCTTGTAAGCCGAGCTAGCGTTTGTTTCCTAGCTCTAAATGGAGTTGAATCACATGCAGTTTCTGGTCCTACGAACAAGAGTTGTTTTCTGGTAAGGAAAGTAACTATTGAGCTCCCATTGCCATACACACTGCAAATAGCACTGGCGTAGGTTCGCAATAAGTACAGTGTATTGGACTGAATAGGAGCTACTGTTCTTGTCAGTTTCCTCAGCAGAGTTGAACTAGATATGGCCCGTGTTTAGGAAGCACAGTTCTTTTGTTCTGAGCAAGCTCACTCTTCTAGCCCTATAGGAAACACAGTAGAGTAGAAGAGTGCTCTTTTCTCTAAAGCAGAGTGTGTTTCTTGTAAGGCGAGCTAGCATTTGTTTCCCAGTCCTAAATGGAGTTGAATCACATGCAGTTTCTGGTCCTATGAGCAAGAGTTGTTTTATGGCAAGAATAGTCACTATTGCGCTGCCATTGCCATACACAGGACAAATAGCACTGGCGTCTGTTCCCAGCAAGTACAGTGTATTGGACTGAAGAGGATATACTGTTCTTGTCAGGTTCCTAAGCAGAATTGAACTAGATATGGCCGTGTGTGTAGGAAGCACAGTTCTTTTTTTCTGAGCAAGCCCACTGTTCTGGCCCTATAGGAAACACAGTAGAGTAGAAGAGTGCTCTTTTCGCTAAAGCAGAGTGTGTTGATTTTAAGGAGAGCTAGCGTTTGTTTCCCAGTCTTAAATGGTGTGGAATCACATGCAGTTTTTGGTCCTATCAGCAAGAGTTGTTTTATAGTAAGAAGAGTCACTATTGCGCTGCCATTGCCATACACAGGACAAATAGCACAGGCGTCTGTTCCCAGCAAGTACAGTGTATCAGACTGAAGAAGAGCTACTGTTCTTGTCAGGTTCCTAAGCAGAATTGAACTAGATATGGCCGTGTGTGTAGGAAGCACAGTTCTTTTGTTCTGAGCAAGCTCACTGTTCGGAAACCATAGGAAACAAGGTAGAGTAGAAGAGTGCTCTTTTCTCAAAAGCAGCGTGTGTTTTTTGTAAGGCATGCTAGCGTTTGTTTCCCAGTCTTAAATGGAGTGGAATCACATGCAGTTTCTGGTCCTACGAGCAAGAGTTGTTTTCTGGTAAGAAGAGTCACTATTGTGCTCCAATTGCCATACACAGTGCAAATAGCACTCGCGTCTTTTCCCAGCAAGTACAGTGTATTGGACTGAAGAGGAGCTACTGTTCTTGTCAGTTTACTAAGCAGAGTTGAACTAGATATGGCCCGTGTGTTTAGGAAACACAGTTATTATGTTCTGAGCAAGCTCACTGTTCTGGCCCTATAGGAAACACAGTACAGGAGAAGAGTGCTCTTTTCTATAAAGCAGAGTGTTTTTCTTGTAAGGCGAGCTCGTGTTTATTTCCCAGTCCTAAATGGAGTTGAGTCACATGCAGTTTTTGGTCCTATGAGCAAGAGATGTTTTCTGGAAAGAAGAGTCACTATTGTGCTCCAAATGCCATACACAGTGCAAATAGCACTCGCGTCTGTTCCCAGCAAGTACAGTGTATTGTTCTGAAGAGGAGCTACTGTTCTTGTCAGTTTCCTAAGCAGAGTTGATCTACATATGGTCCGTGTGTGTAGGAAGCACAGTTCTTTTGTTCTGAGCAAGCTCACTGTTTGGACCCCATAGGAAACACAGTAGAGTAGAAGAGTGCTCTTTTCTCAAAAGCAGAGTGTGTTTCTTGTAAGGCGAGCTAGCGTTTGTTTCCCATTCCTATATGGAGTTGAATCACATGCAATTTCTGGTCCTACGAGCAAGAGTTGTTTTCTGGTAAGGAAAGTCACTATTGCACTCCCATTGCCATACTCAGTGCAAATAGCACTGGCGTCTGTTTTCAGCAAGTACAGTGTATCGGACTGAAGAGGAGCTGCTGTTCTTGTCAGTTTCCTAAGCAGAGTTGAACTATATATGGCCCGTGTGTGTAGGAAGCACAGTTCTTATGTTCTGAGCAAGCTCACTGTTCTGGCCCTATAGGAAACAAAGTAGAGTAGAAGAGTGCTCTTTTCTCTAAAGCAGAGTGTGTTTCTTGTAAGCCGAGCTAGCGTTTGTTTCCTAGCCTCTAAATGGAGTTGAATCACATGCAGTTTCTGGTCCTACGAACAAGAGTTGTTTTTCTGGTAAGGAAAGTCACTATTGCGCTCCCATTGCCATACACACTGCAAATAGCACTGGCGTAGGTTCGCAGCAAGTACAGTGTATTGGACTGAATAGGAGCTACTGTTCTTGTCAGTTTCCTCAGCAGAGTTGAACTAGATATGGCCCGTGTGTAGGAAGCACAGTTCTTTTGTTCTGAGCAAGCTCACTCTTCTAGCCCTATAGGAAACACAGTAGAGTAGAAGAGTGCTCTTTTCTCTAAAGCAGAGTGTGTTTCTTGTAAGGCGAGCTAGCGTTTGTTTCCCAGTCCTAAATGGAGTTGAATCACATGCAGTTTCTGGTCCTATGAGCAAGAGTTGTTTTATGGTAAGAATAGTCACTATTGCGCTGCCATTGCCATACACAGGACAAATAGCACTGGCGTCTGTTCCCAGCAAGTACAGTGTATTGGACTGAAGAGGATATACTGTTCTTGTCAGGTTCCTAAGCAGAATTGAACTAGATATGGCCGTGTGTGTAGGAAGCACAGTTCTTTTTTTCTGAGCAAGCCCACTGTTCTGGCCCTATAGGAAACACAGTAGAGTAGAAGAGTGCTCTTTTCGCTAAAGCAGAGTGTGTTGATTTTAAGGCGAGCTAGCGTTTGTTTCCCAGTCTTAAATGGTGTGGAATCACATGCAGTTTTTGGTCCTATCAGCAAGAGTTGTTTTATAGTAAGAAGAGTCACTATTGCGCTGCCATTGCCATACACAGGACAAATAGCACAGGCGTCTGTTCCCAGCAAGTACAGTGTATCAGACTGAAGAAGAGCTACTGTTCTTGTCAGGTTCCTAAGCAGAATTGAACTAGATATGGCCGTGTGTGTAGGAAGCACAGTTCTTTTGTTCTGAGCAAGCTCACTGTTCGGAAACCATAGGAAACAAGGTAGAGTAGAAGAGTGCTCTTTTCTCAAAAGCAGCGTGTGTTTTTTGTAAGGCATGCTAGCGTTTGTTTCCCAGTCTTAAATGGAGTGGAATCACATGCAGTTTCTGGTCCTACGAGCAAGAGTTGTTTTCTGGTAAGAAGAGTCACTATTGTGCTCCAATTGCCATACACAGTGCAAATAGCACTCGCGTCTTTTCCCAGCAAGTACAGTGTATTGGACTGAAGAGGAGCTACTGTTCTTGTCAGTTTACTAAGCAGAGTTGAACTAGATATGGCCCGTGTGTTTAGGAAACACAGTTATTATGTTCTGAGCAAGCTCACTGTTCTGGCCCTATAGGAAACACAGTACAGGAGAAGAGTGCTCTTTTCTATAAAGCAGAGTGTTTTTCTTGTAAGGCGAGCTCGTGTTTATTTCCCAGTCCTAAATGGAGTTGAGTCACATGCAGTTTTTGGTCCTATGAGCAAGAGATGTTTTCTGGAAAGAAGAGTCACTATTGTGCTCCAAATGCCATACACAGTGCAAATAGCACTCGCGTCTGTTCCCAGCAAGTACAGTGTATTGTTCTGAAGAGGAGCTACTGTTCTTGTCAGTTTCCTAAGCAGAGTTGATCTACATATGGTCCGTGTGTGTAGGAAGCACAGTTCTTTTGTTCTGAGCAAGCTCACTGTTTGGACCCCATAGGAAACACAGTAGAGTAGAAGAGTGCTCTTTTCTCAAAAGCAGAGTGTGTTTCTTGTAAGGCGAGCTAGCGTTTGTTTCCCATTCCTATATGGAGTTGAATCACATGCAATTTCTGGTCCTACGAGCAAGAGTTGTTTTCTGGTAAGGAAAGTCACTATTGCACTCCCATTGCCATACTCAGTGCAAATAGCACTGGCGTCTGTTTTCAGCAAGTACAGTGTATCGGACTGAAGAGGAGCTGCTGTTCTTGTCAGTTTCCTAAGCAGAGTTGAACTATATATGGCCCGTGTGTGTAGGAAGCACAGTTCTTATGTTCTGAGCAAGCTCACTGTTCTGGCCCTATAGGAAACAAAGTAGAGTAGAAGAGTGCTCTTTTCTCTAAAGCAGAGTGTGTTTCTTGTAAGCCGAGCTAGCGTTTGTTTCCTAGCTCTAAATGGAGTTGAATCACATGCAGTTTCTGGTCCTACGAACAAGAGTTGTTTTCTGGTAAGGAAAGTCACTATTGCGCTCCCATTGCCATACACACTGCAAATAGCACTGGCGTAGGTTCGCAGCAAGTACAGTGTATTGGACTGAATAGGAGCTACTGTTCTTGTCAGTTTCCTCAGCAGAGTTGAACTAGATATGGCCCGTGTGTAGGAAGCACAGTTCTTTTGTTCTGAGCAAGCTCACTCTTCTAGCCCTATAGGAAACACAGTAGAGTAGAAGAGTGCTCTTTTCTCTAAAGCAGAGTGTGTTTCTTGTAAGGCGAGCTAGCGTTTGTTTCCCAGTCCTAAATGGAGTTGAATCACATGCAGTTTCTGGTCCTATGAGCAAGAGTTGTTTTATGGTAAGAATAGTCACTATTGCGCTGCCATTGCCATACACAGGACAAATAGCACTGGCGTCTGTTCCCAGCAAGTACAGTGTATTGGACTGAAGAGGATATACTGTTCTTGTCAGGTTCCTAAGCAGAATTGAACTAGATATGGCCGTGTGTGTAGGAAGCACAGTTCTTTTTTTCTGAGCAAGCCCACTGTTCTGGCCCTATAGGAAACACAGTAGAGTAGAAGAGTGCTCTTTTCGCTAAAGCAGAGTGTGTTGATTTTAAGGCGAGCTAGCGTTTGTTTCCCAGTCTTAAATGGTGTGGAATCACATGCAGTTTTTGGTCCTATCAGCAAGAGTTGTTTTATAGTAAGAAGAGTCACTATTGCGCTGCCATTGCCATACACAGGACAAATAGCACAGGCGTCTGTTCCCAGCAAGTACAGTGTATCAGACTGAAGAAGAGCTACTGTTCTTGTCAGGTTCCTAAGCAGAATTGAACTAGATATGGCCGTGTGTGTAGGAAGCACAGTTCTTTTGTTCTGAGCAAGCTCACTGTTCGGAAACCATAGGAAACAAGGTAGAGTAGAAGAGTGCTCTTTTCTCAAAAGCAGCGTGTGTTTTTTGTAAGGCATGCTAGCGTTTGTTTCCCAGTCTTAAATGGAGTGGAATCACATGCAGTTTCTGGTCCTACGAGCAAGAGTTGTTTTCTGGTAAGAAGAGTCACTATTGTGCTCCAATTGCCATACACAGTGCAAATAGCACTCGCGTCTTTTCCCAGCAAGTACAGTGTATCGGACTGAAGAGGAGCTACTGTTCTTGTCAGTTTACTAAGCAGAGTTGAACTAGATATGGCCCGTGTGTTTAGGAAACACAGTTATTATGTTCTGAGCAAGCTCACTGTTCTGGCCCTATAGGAAACACAGTACAGTAGAAGAGTGCTCTTTTCTATAAAGCAGAGTGTTTTTCTTGTAAGGCGAGCTCGTGTTTATTTCCCAGTCCTAAATGGAGTTGAGTCACATGCAGTTTTTGGTCCTATGAGCAAGAGATGTTTTCTGGAAAGAAGAGTCACTATTGTGCTCCAAATGCCATACACAGTGCAAATAGCACTCGCGTCTGTTCCCAGCAAGTACAGTGTATTGTTCTGAAGAGGAGCTACTGTTCTTGTCAGTTTCCTAAGCAGAGTTGATCTACATATGGTCCGTGTGTGTAGGAAGCACAGTTCTTTTGTTCTGAGCAAGCTCACTGTTTGGACCCCATAGGAAACACAGTAGAGTAGAAGAGTGCTCTTTTCTCAAAAGCAGAGTGTGTTTCTTGTAAGGCGAGCTAGCGTTTGTTTCCCATTCCTATATGGAGTTGAATCACATGCAATTTCTGGTCCTACGAGCAAGAGTTGTTTTCTGGTAAGGAAAGTCACTATTGCACTCCCATTGCCATACTCAGTGCAAATAGCACTGGCGTCTGTTCAAAGCAAGTACATTTATCGGAAAAAAGAGGAGCTACTGTTCTTGTCAGTTTCCTAAGCAGAGTTGAACTAGATATGGCCCGTGTGTTTAGGAAGCACAGTTCTTTTGTTCTGAGCAAGCTCACTGTTCTGGCCCTATAGGAAACACAGTAGAGTAGAAGAGTGCTCTTTTCTCAAAAGCAGAGTGTGTTTCTTGTAAGGTGAGCTAGCGTTTGTTTCCCAGTCCTAAATGGAGTTGAATCAAATGCAGTTTCTGGTACTACGAGCACGAGTTGTTTTATGGTAAGAATACTCACTATTGCGCTGCCATTGCCATACACAGGACAAATAGCAATGCTGTCTGTTCCCAGCAAGTACAGTGTATTGGACTGAAGAGGATCTACTGTTCTTGTCAGGTTCCTAAGCCGAATTGAACTACATATGGCCGTGTGTGTGGGAAGCACAGTTCTTTTGTTCTGAGCAGCTCACTGTTCGGACCCCATAGGAAACACAGTAGAGTAGAAGAGTGTTTTTTTCTCTAAAGCAGAGTGTGTTTATTGTAAGGCGACCTCCCGTTTGTTTCCCAGTCCTAAATGGAGTTGAATCACATGCAATTTCTGGTCCTAGGAGCAAGAGTTGTTTTCTGGTAAGGAAAGTCACTATTGCGCTCCTATTGCCATACACAGTGCAAATAGCACTCGTGTCCTTTCCCAGCAAGTACAGTGTATCGGACTGAAGAGGATCTACTGTTCTTGTCAGTGTCCTAAGCAGAGTTGAACTAGATATGGCCCGTGTGTGTAGGAAGCACAGATCTTATGTTCTGAGCAAGCTCACTGTTCTGGCACTATAGGAAACACAGTAGAGTAGAAGAGTGCTCTTTTCTCAAAAGCAGAGTGTGTTTCTTGTAAGGCGAGCTAGCGTTTGTTTCCTAGTCCTAAATGGAGTTGAATCACATGCAGTTTCTGGTCCCATGAACAAGAGTTGTTTTCTGGTAAGGAAAGTCACATTGCGCTCCCATTGCCATACACAGTGCAAATAGCACTAGCGTCTGTTCCCAGCAAGTACAGTGTATTGGACTGAATAGGTGCTACTGTTCTTGTCAGTTTCGTAAGCAGAGTTGAACTAGATATGGCCCGTGTGTGTAGAAAGCACAGTTCATTTGTTCTGAGCAAGCTCACTGTTTGGACCCCAAAGGATACACAGTAGAGTAGAAGAGTGCTCTTTTCTCTAAAGAAGAGTGTGTTTCTTGTAAGGCGAGCTAGCATTTGTTTCGCAGTCCTAAATGGAGTTGAATCCCATGCAGTTTCTGGTACTACAAGCAAGAGTTTTTTTCTGGTAAGAAGAGTCACTATTGCGCTGCCATTGCCATACACAGGACAAATAGCACTGGCCTCTGTTCGCAGCAAATACAGTGTATTGGACTGAAGAGGATCTACTGTTCTTGTCAGGTTCCTAAGCAGAATTGAACTAGATATGGCCGTGTGTAGGAAGCACAGTTCTTTTGTTCTGAGCAAGCCCACTGTTCTGGCCCTATAGGAAACACAGTAGAGTAGAAGAGTGCTCTTTTCGCTAAAGCAGAGTGTGTTGATTTTAAGGCGAGCTAGCGTTTGTTTCCCAGTCTTAAATGGTGTGGAATCACATGCAGTTTTTGGTCCTATCAGCAAGAGTTGTTTTATAGTAAGAAGAGTCACTATTGCGCTGCCATTGCGATACACAGGACAAATAGCACAGGCGTCTGTTCCCAGCAAGTACAGTGTATCAGACTGAAGAAGAGCTACTGTTCTTGTCAGGTTCCTAAGCAGAATTGAACTAGATATGGCCGTGTGTGTAGGAAGCACAGTTCTTTTGTTCTGAGCAAGCTCACTGTTCGGAAACCATAGGAAACAAGGTAGAGTAGAAGAGTGCTCTTTTCTCAAAAGCAGCGTGTGTTTTTTGTAAGGCATGCTAGCGTTTGTTTCCCAGTCTTAAATGGAGTGGAATCACATGCAGTTTCTGGTCCTACGAGCAAGAGTTGTTTTCTGGTAAGAAGAGTCACTATTGTGCTCCAATTGCCATACACAGTTCAAATAGCACTCGCGTCTTTTCCCAGCAAGTACAGTGTATCGGACTGAAGAGGAGCTACTGTTCTTGTCAGTTTACTAAGCAGAGTTGAACTAGATATGGCCCGTGTGTTTAGGAAACACAGTTATTATGTTCTGAGCAAGCTCACTGTTCTGGCCCTATAGGAAACACAGTACAGTAGAAGAGTGCTCTTTTCTATAAAGCAGAGTGTTTTTCTTGTAAGGCGAGCTCGTGTTTATTTCCCAGTCCTAAATGGAGTTGAGTCACATGCAGTTTTTGGTCCTATGAGCAAGAGATGTTTTCTGGAAAGAAGAGTTACTATTGTGCTCCAAATGCCATACACAGTGCAAATAGCACTCGCGTCTGTTCCCAGCAAGTACAGTGTATTGTTCTGAAGAGGAGCTACTGTTCTTGTCAGTTTCCTAAGCAGAGTTGATCTACATATGGTCCGTGTGTGTAGGAAGCACAGTTCTTTTGTTCTGAGCAAGCTCACTGTTTGGACCCCATAGGAAACACAGTAGAGTAGAAGAGTGCTCTTTTCTCAAAAGCAGAGTGTGTTTCTTGTAAGGCGAGCTAGCGTTTGTTTCCCATTCCTATATGGAGTTGAATCACATGCAATTTCTGGTCCTACGAGCAAGAGTTGTTTTCTGGTAAGGAAAGTCACTATTGCATTCCCATTGCCATACTCAGTGCAAATAGCACTGGCGTCTGTTCAAAGCAAGTACATTTATCGGAAGGAAGAGGAGCTACTGTTCTTGTCAGTTTCCTAAGCAGAGTTGAACTAGATATGGCCCGTGTGTTTAGGAAGCACAGTTCTTTTGTTCTGAGCAAGCTCACTGTTCTGGCCCTATAGGAAACACAGTAGAGTAGAAGAGTGCTCTTTTCTCAAAAGCAGAGTGTGTTTCTTGTAAGGCGAGCTAGCGTTTGTTTCCCAGTCCTAAATGGAGTTGAATCAAATGCAGTTTCTGGTACTACGAGCACGAGTTGTTTTATGGTAAGAATACTCACTATTGCGCTGACATTGCCATACACAGGACAAATAGCAATGCTGTCTGTTCCCAGCAAGTACAGTGTATTGGACTGAAGAGGATCTACTGTTCTTGTCAGGTTCCTAAGCCGAATTGAACTACATATGGCCGTGTGTGTGGGAAGCACAGTTCTTTTGTTCTGAGCAGCTCACTGTTCGGACCCCATAGGAAACACAGTAGAGTAGAAGAGTGTTTTTTTTCTCTAAAGCAGAGTGTGTTTATTGTAAGGCAACCTCCCGTTTGTTTCCCAGTCCTAAATGGAGTTGAATCACATGCAATTTCTGGTCCTAGGAGCAAGAGTTGTTTTCTGGTAAGGAAAGTCACTATTGCGCTCCTATTGCCATACACAGTGCAAATAGCACTCGTGTCCTTTCCCAGCAAGTACAGTGTATCGGACTGAAGAGGATCTACTGTTCTTGTCAGTGTCCTAAGCAGAGTTGAACTAGATATGGCCCGTGTGTGTAGGAAGCACAGATCTTATGTTCTGAGCAAGCTCACTGTTCTGGCACTATAGGAAACACAGTAGAGTAGAAGAGTGCTCTTTTCTCAAAAGTAGAGTGTGTTTCTTGTAAGGCGAGCTAGCGTTTGTTTCCTAGTCCTAAATGGAGTTGAATCACATGCAGTTTCTGGTCCCATGAACAAGAGTTGTTTTCTGGTAAGGAAAGTCACATTGCGCTCCCATTGCCATACACAGTGCAAATAGCACTAGCGTCTGTTCCCAGCAAGTACAGTGTATTGGACTGAATAGGTGCTACTGTTCTTGTCAGTTTCGTAAGCAGAGTTGAACTAGATATGGCCCGTGTGTGTAGGAAGCACAGTTCATTTGTTCTGAGCAAGCTCACTGTTTGGACCCCAAAGGATACACAGTAGAGTAGAAGAGTGCTCTTTTCTCTAAAGAAGAGTGTGTTTCTTGTAAGGCGAGCTAGCATTTGTTTCGCAGTCCTAAATGGAGTTGAATCCCATGCAGTTTCTGGTACTACAAGCAAGAGTTTTTTTCTGGTAAGAAGAGTCACTATTGCGCTGCCATTGCCATACACAGGACAAATAGCACTGGCCTCTGTTCGCAGCAAATACAGTGTATTGGACTGAAGAGGATCTACTGTTCTTGTCAGGTTCCTAAGCAGAATTGAACTAGATATGGCCGTGTGTAGGAAGCACAGTTCTTTTGTTCTGAGCAAGCTCACTGTTTGGACCACATACGAAACACAGTAGAGTAGAAGAGTGCTCTTTTCTCTAAAGCATAGTGTGTTTCTTGTAAGGCGAGCTCAGGTTTGTTTCCCAGTCCTAAATGGAGTTGAGTCACAGGCAGTTTTTGTCCTATGAGCAAGATTTGTTTTCTGGTAAGAAGAGTCACTATTGCGCTCCAAATGCCATACACAGTGCAAATAGCACTCGCCTCTGTTCCCAGCAAGTACAGTGTATTGGACTGAATAGGAGCTACTGTTTTTGTCAGTTTCCTAAGCAGGGTTGAACTAGATATGGCCTGTGTGTGGGAAGCGCAGTTCTTTTGTTCTGAGCAAGCTCACTGTTTTGGCCCTATAGGAAACAGTAGAGTAGAAGAGTGCTCTTTTCTCTAAAGCAGAGTGTGTTTCTTGTAAGGCGAGCTAGCGTTTGTTTCGCAGTCCTAAATGGAGTTGAATCCGATGCAGTTTCTGGTACTATGAGCAAGAGTTGTTTTCTGGTAAGAAGAGTCACTATTGTGCTGCCATTGCCAATCACAGGACAAATAGCACTGGCGTCTGTTCGCAGCAAGTACAGTGTATCAGACTGAAGAGGAGCTACTGTTCTTGTCAGTTTCCTAAGCAAAGTTGAACTAGATATGGCCCGTGTGTGTAGGAAGCACAGTTCTTATGTTCTGAGCAAGCTCACTGTTCTGGCCCTATAGGAAACACAGTAGAGTAAATGAGTGCTCTTTTCTCTAAAGCAGAGTGTGTTTCTTGTAAGGCGAGCTAGCGTTTGTTTCCTAGTCCTAAATGGAGTTGAATCACATGCAGTTTCTGGTCCTACGAACAAGAGTTGTTTTCTGGTAATGAAAGTCACATTGCGCTCCACTTGCCATACACAGTGCAAAGAGCACTCGCGTCTGTTCTCAGCAAGTACAGTGTATTGGACTGAATAGGTGCTACTGTTCTTGTCAGTTTCCTAAGCAGAGTTGAACTACATATGGCCCGTGTGTGTAGGAAGCACAGTTCTTTTTTTCTGAGCAAGCTCACTGTTTGGACCCCATAGAAAACACAGTAGAGTAGAAGAGTGCTCTTTTCTCTAAAGCAGAGTGTGTTTCTTGTAAGGCGAGCTAGCGTTTGTTTTCCAGTCCTAAATGGAGTTGAATCCCATGCAGTTTCTGGTACTATGAGCAAGAGTTGTTTTCAGGTAAGAAGAGTCACTATTTTGCTGCCATTGCCATACACAGGACAAATAGCACTGGCGTCTGTTCGCAGCAAGTACAGTGTATTGGACTGAAGAGGATCTACTGTTCTTGTCAAGTTCCTAAGCAGAATTGAACTAGATATGACCGTGTGTGTAAGAAGCCCAGTTCTTTTGTTCTGAGCAAGCTCACTGTTCTGCCCCTATAGGAAACACAGTAGAGTAGAAGAGTGCTCTTTTCTCAAAAGCAGAGTGTGTTTCTTGTAAGGTGAGCTAGAGTTTGTTTCCCTGTCCTAAATGGAGTTGAATCACATGCAGTTTGTGGTCCTACGAGCAAGAGTTGTTTTATGGTAAGAATAGTCACTATTGCGCTCCCATTGCCACACACAGGACAAATAGCACTGGCATCTGTTCCTAGCAAATACAGTGTATTGAACTGAAGAGGATCTACTGTTCTTGTCAGGTTCCTAAGCAGAATTGAACTAGATATTGTCGTGTGTGTAGGAAGCACAGTTCTTTTGTTCTGAGCAAGCTCACTGTTCGGACCCCATAGGAAACACAGTAGAGTAGAAGAGTGCTCTTTTCTCAAAAGCAGAGTGTGTTTCTTGTAAGGCGAGCTAGTGTTTGTTTCCCAGTCCTAAATGGAGTTGAATCACAGGCAGTTTCTTTTCCTACGAACAAGATTTGTTTTCTGGTAAGGAAAGTCACTATTGTGATCCCATTGCCATATACAGGGCAAATAGCACTGGCGTCTGTTCCCAGCAAGTACAGTGTTTTGGACTGAATAGGAGCTACTGTTCTTGTCAGTTTCCTAAGCAGAGTTGAACTACATATGATCCTTGTGTGTAGGAAGCACAGTCTTTTGTTCGGAGCAAGCTCACTGTTTGGACCCCATAGGAAACACAGTGGAGTAGAAGAGTGCTCTTTTCTCAAAAGCAGAGTGTGTTTCTTGTAAGGCGAGCTAGCGTTTGTGTCTGAGTCCTAAATGGAGTGGAATCACATGCAGTTTCTGGTCCTACGTGCAAGAGTTGTTTTATGATAAGAATATTCACTATTGCCCTGCCATTGCCATACACAGGACAAATAGCACTGGCGTCTGTTCCCAGCAAGTACAGTGTATTAGACTGAAGAGGATCTACTGTTCTTGTCAGGTTCCTAAGCAGAATTGAACTAGATATGGCCCTTGTGTATGAAGCACAGTTACTTTGTTCTGAGCAAGCTCACTGTTCGGACCCCATAGAAAACACAGTAGAGTAGAAGAGTGCTCTTTTCTCAAAAGCAGAGTGTGTTTCTTGTAAGGCGAGCTAGCGTTTGTTTCCCAGTCCTAAATGGAGTTGAATCACATGCAGTTTCTTTTCCTACGAACAAGAGTTGTTTTCTGGTAAGGAAAGTCACTATTGTGCTCACATTGCCCTACTCAGGGCAAATAGCACTCGCGTCTGTTCCCAGCAAGTACAGTGTATTGGACTAAATAGGAGCTACTGTTCTTGTCAGTTTCCTAAGCAGAGTTGAACTACATATGGTCCTTGTGTGTAGGAAGCACAGTCTTTTGTTCTGAGCAAGCTCACTGTTTGGACCCCATAGGAAACACAGTAGAGAAGAAGAGTGCTCTTTTCTCTAAAGCAGAGTGTGTTTCTTGTAAGGCGAGCTAGCGTTTGTGTCCCAGTCCTAAATGGAGTGGAATCACATGCAGTTTCTGGTCCTACGTGCAAGAGTTGTTTTATGGTAAGAATAGTCACTATTGCGCTGCCATTGCCATACACAGGACAAATAGCACTTGCGTCTGTTCCCAGCAAGTACAGTGTATTGGACTGAAGAGGATCTACTGTTCTTGTCAGGTTCCTAAGCAGAATTGAACTAGATATGGCCCTTGTGTAGGAAGCCCAGTTCTTTTGTTCTGAGCAAGCTCACTGTTCGGACCCCATAGGAAACACAGTAGAGTAGAAGAGTGCTCTTTTCTCAAAAGCAGAGTGTGTTTCTTGTAAGGCGAGCTAGCGTTTGTTTCGCAGTCCTAAATGGAGTTGAATCACATGCAGTTTGTGGTCCTACGAGCAAGAGTTGTTTTCTGGTAAGGAAAGTCACTATTGCGCTCTCATTGCCATACACAGTGCAAATAACACTCACGTATGTTCCCAGCAAGTACAGTGTATTGGACTGAAGAGGAGCTACTGTTCTTGTCAGTTTCTTAAGCAGAGTTGAACTAGATATGGTCCATGTGTGTAGGAAGCACAGTTCTTTGTTCTGAGCAAGCTCACTGTTTGGACACCATAGGAAACACAGTAGAGTAGAAGAGTGCTCTTTTCTCAAAAGCAGAGTGTGTTTCATGTAAGGCCAGCTAGCATTTGTTTCCCAGTCCTAAATGGCGTTGAATCACATGCAGTTTGTGGTCCTACGAGCAAGAGTTGTTTTTGGTAAGGAAAGTCACTATTGCGCTCATTGCCATACACAGTGCAAATAGCACTCGTGTCTGTTCCCAGCAAGTACAGTGTATTGGACTGAAGAGGAGCTACTGTTCTTGTCAGTTTCCTAAGCAAAGTTGAACTACATATGGTCCATGTGTGTAGGAAGCACAGTTCTTTGTTCTGAGCAAGCTCACTCTTTGGACCCCATAGGAAACACAATAGAGTAGAAGAGTGCTCTTTTCTCTAAAGCAGAGTGTGTTTCTTGTAAGGCGAGCTAGCTTTTGTTTCCCAGTCCTAAATGGAGTTGAATCACATGCAGATTCTGGTCCTACGAGCAAGAGATGTTTTCTGGTAAGGAAAGTCACTATTGTGCTCCCATTGCCATACACAGTGCAAATAGCACTCCAGTCTGTTCCCAGCAAGTGCAGTGTATTGGACTGAAGAGGAGCTACTGTTCATCTCAGTTTCCTAAGCAGAGTTGAACTAGATATGGTCCGTGTGTCTAGGAAGCACAATTCATTTGTTCTGAGCAAGCTCACTGTTCTGGCCCTATAGAAACACAGTAGAGTAGAAGAGTGCCCTTTTCTCAAAAGCAGAGTGTGTTTCTTGTAAGGCGAGCTGGAGTTTGTTTCCCAGTCCTAAATGGAGTTGAGTCACATGCAGTTTTTTGTCCTACGAGCAAGAGTTGTTTTCTAGTAAGATGAGTCACTATTGTACTCCAATTTCCATACACAGTGCAAATAGCACTCGCATCTGTTCTCAGCAAGTACAGTGTATCGGACTGAAGAGGAGCTACTGTTCTTGTCAGTTTCCTAAGCAGAGTTGAACTAGATATGGCCCGTGTGTGTAGGAAGCACAGTTATTATGTTCTGAGCAAGCTCACTGTTCTGGCCCTATAGGAAACACAGTAGAGTAGAAGAGTGCTCTTTTCTCTAAAGCAGAGTGAGTTTCTTGTAAGGCAAGCTCGTGTTTGTTTCCCAGTCCTAAATGGAGTTGAGTCACACACAGTTTTTGGTCTTACGAGCAAGAGTTGTTTTCTGGAAAGAAGAGTCACTATTGCGCTCCAAATGCCATACACAGTGAAAATAGCACTCGCGTCTGTTCCCAGCAAGTACATTGTATTGGACTGAATAGGAGCTACTGTTCTTGTCAGTTTCCTAAGCAGAGTTGAACTAGATATGGTCCATGTGTGTAGGAAGCACAGTTCTTTTGTTCTGAGCAAGCCCACTGTTCTGGCCCTATAGGAAACACAGTAGAGTAGAAGAGTGCTCTTTTCGCTAAAGCAGAGTGTGTTGATTGTAAGGCGAGCTAGCGTTTGTTTCCCAGTCTTAAATAGAGTGGAATCACATGCAGTTTCTGGTCCTATGAGCAAGAGTTGTTTTATGGTAAGAATAGTCACTATTGTGCTGCCATTGCCATACACAGGACAAATAGCACTGGCGTCTGTTCCCAGCAAGTACAGTGTATCGGACGGAAGAGGAGCTACTGTTCTTGTCAGGTTCCTATGCAGAATTGAACTAGATATGGCCGTGTGTGTAGGAAGCACAGTTCTTTTGTTCTGAGCAAGCTCACTGTTCTGGCCCTATAGGAAATACAGTACCGTAGAAGAGTGCTCTTTTCTCTAAAGCAGAGTGTGTTTCTTGTAAGGCGAGCTCGTGTTTATTTCCCAGTCCTAAATGGAGTTGAGTCACATGCAGTTTTTGGTCCTATGAGCAAGAGATGTTTTCTGGAAAGAAGAGTCACTATTGTGCTCCAAATGCCATACACAGTGCAAATAGCACTCGCGTCTGTTCCCAGCAAGTACAGTATATTGTTCTGAACAGGAACTACTGTTTCTGTCAGTTTCCTAAGCAGAGTTGATCTACATATGGTCCGTGTGTGTAGGAAGCACAGTTCTTTTGTTCTGAGCAAGCTCACTGTTTGGACCCCATAGGAAACACAGTAGAGTAGAAGAGTGCTCTTTTCTCAAAAGCAGAGTGTGTTTCTTGTAAGGCGAGCTAGAGTTTGTTTCCCAGTCCTAAATGGAGTTGAATCAAATGCAGTTTCTGGTCCTATGAGCAAGAGTTGTTTTCTGGTAAGGAAAGTCACTATTGCACTCCCATTGCCTTACACAGTGCAAATAGCACTGGTGTCTGTTCCCAGCAAGTACAGTGTATCGGAAGGAAGAGGAGCTACTGTTCTTGTCAGTTTCCTAAGCAGAGTTGAACTAGATATGGCCCATGTGTGTAGGAAGCACAGTTCTTATGTTCTGAGCAAGCTCACTGTTCTGGCCCTATAGGAAACACAGTAGAGTAGAAGAGTGCTCTTTTCTCAAAAGCAGAGTGTGTTTCTTGTAAGGCGAGCTAGGATTTGTTTCCCACTCCTAAATGGAGTTGAATCACATGCAGTTTCAGGTACTACGAGTCGAGTTGTTTTATGGTAAGAATAGTCACTATTGCGCTGCCATTGCCATACACAGTGCAAATAGCACTCGCGTCTGTTCCCAGCAAGTACAGTGTATCGGACTGAAGAGGAGCTACTGTTCTTGTCAGTTTCCTAAGCAGAGTTGAACTAGATATGGCCCGTGTGTGTAGGAAGCACAGTTCTTATGATCTGAGCAAGCTCACTGTTCTGGCCCTATAGGAAACACAGTAGAGTAGAAGAGTGCTCTTTTCTCAAAAGCAGAGTGTATTTCTTGTAAGGCGAGCTAGCGTTTGTTTCCTAGTCCTAAATGGAGTTGAATCACATGCAGTTTCTGGTCCTACGAACAAGAGTTGTTTTCTGGTAAGGAAAGTCACTATTGCGCTCCCATTGCCATACACAGTGCAAATACCACTCGCGTCTCTTCCCAGCAAATACAGTGTATCGGATGAAGAGGAGCTACTCTTCTTGTCAGTTTCCTAAGCAGAGTTGAACTAGATATGGCCCGTGTGTAGGAAGCACAGTTCTTTTGTTCTGAGCAAGCTCACTGTTTGGACCTCATAGGAAACAGAGTAGATAAGAAGAGTGCTCTTTTCTCAAAAGCAGAGTGTGTTTCTTGTAAGGCGAGCTAGCGTTTGTTTCCCAGTCCTAAATGGAGTGGAATCACATGCAGTTTCTGGGCCTACGAGCAAGAGTTGTTTTATGGTAAGAATAGTCACTATTGCGCTGCCATTGCCATACACAGGACAAATAGCACTGGCCTCTGTTCCCAGCAAGTACAGTGTATCGGACTGAAGAGGAGCTACTATTCTTGTCAGTTTCCTAAGCAGAGTTCAACTAGATATGGCCCTTGTGTAGGAAGCACAGTTCATATGTTCAGAGCAAGCTCACTGTTCTGGCCCTATAGGAAACACAGTAGAGTAGATGAGTGCTCTTTTCTCTAAAGCAGAGTGTGTTTCTTGTATGGCGAGCTAGCGTTTGTATCCTAGTCCTAAATGGAGTTGAATCCCATGCGGTTTCTGGTCCTATGAACAAGAGTTGTTTTCTGGTAAGGAAAGTCACATTGCGCTCCCATTGCCATACACAGTGCAAATAGCACTCGCGTCTGTTCCCAGCAAGTACAGTGTATTGGACTGAATAGGTGGTACTGTTCTTGTCAGTTACCTAAGCAGAATTGAACTAGATATGGCCATGTGTGTAGGAAGCACAGTTCTTTTGTTCTGAGCAGGCTCACTGTTCGGAACCCATAGGAAACACAGTAGAGTAGAAGAGTGCTCTTTTCTCAAAAGCAGAGTGTATTTCTTGTAAGGCGAGCTAGCATTTGTTTCCCAGTCCTAAATGGAGTTGAATCACATGCAGTTTCTGGTCCTACGAGCAAGAGTTGTTTTCTTGTAAGGAAAGTCACTTTTGCGCTCCCATTGCCATACACAGTGCAAATAGCACTCGCGTCTGTTCCCAGCAAGTACAGTGTATCGGACTGAAGAGGAGCTACTGTTCTTGTCAGTTTCCTAAGCAGAGTTGAACTAGATATGGCCCGTGTGTGTAGGAATCACAGTTCTTATGTTCTGAGCAAGCTCACTGTTCTTGCCCTATAGGAAACACAGTACAGTAGATGAGTGCTCTTTTCTCTAAAGCAGAGTGTGTTTCTTGTAGGGCGACCTAGCGTTTGTTTCCTAGTCCTAAATGGAGTTGAATCACATGCAGTTTCTGGTCCTACGAACAAGATTTGTTTTGTGGTAAGGAAAGTCACATTGCGCTTCCATTGCCATACACAGTGCAAATAGCATTCGCGTCTGTTCCCAGCAAGTACATTGTATTGGACTGAATAGGAACTCCTGTTCTTGTCAGTTTCGTAAGCAGAGTTGAACTAGATATGGCCCGTGTGTGTAGGAAGCACAGTTCTTTTGTTCTGAGCAAGCTCACTGTTTGGACCCCAAAGGATACACAGTAGAGTAGAAGAGTGCTCTTTTCTGAAAAGCAGAGTGTGTTTCATGTAAGGAGAGCTAGCGTTTGTTTCCCAGTACTAAATGGAGTTGAATCACATGCAGTTTCTGGTCCTACGAACAAGAGTTGTTTTCTGGTAAGGAAAGTCACTATTGCGCTCCCATTGCCATACACAGTGCAAATACCACTCGCGTCTGTTCCCAGCAAATACAGTGTATCGGATGAAGAGGAGCTACTCTTCTTGTCAGTTTCCTAAGCAGAGTTGAACTAGATATGGCCCGTGTGTAGGAAGCACAGTTCTTTTGTTCTGAGCAAGCTCACTGTTTGGACTTCATAGGAAACACAGTAGATAAGAAGAGTGCTCTTTTCTCAAAAGCAGAGTGTGTTTCTTGTAAGGCGAGCTAGCGTTTGTTTCCCAGTACTAAATGGAGTTGAATCACATGCAGTTTCTGGTCCTACGAGCAAGAGTTGTTTTATGGTAAGAAGAGTCACTATTGGGCTGCCATTGCCATACACAGGACAATTAGCACTGGCGTCTGTTCCCAGCAAGTACAGTGTATTGGACTGAAAAGGATCTACTGTTCTTGTCAAGTTCCTAAGCAGAATTGAACTAGATATGGCCGTGTGTGTAGGAAGCACAGTTCTTTTGTTCTGAGCAAGCTCACTGTTCGGACCCCATAGGAAACACAGTAGAGTAGAAGAGTGCTCTTTTCTCAAAAGCAGAGTGGGTTTATTGTAAGGCGAGCTAGCGTTTGTTTCCCAGTCCTAAATGGAGTTGAATCACATGCAGTTTCTGGTCCTACGAACAAGAGTTGTTTTCTGGTAAGGAAAGTCACTATTGCACTCCCATTGCCATACACAGTGCAAATAGCACTCGCGTCTGTTCCCAGCAAGTACAGTGTATTGGACTGAATAGGAGCTACTGTTCTTGTCAGTTTCATAAGCAGATTTGAACTAGATATGGCCCGTGTGTAGGAAGCACAGTTCTTTTGTTCTGAGCAAGCTCACTGTTTGGACCCCATAGGAAACACAGTAGAGTAGAAGAGTGCTCTTTTCTCAAAAGCAGAGTGTGTTTCTTGTAAGGCAAGCTAGCGTTTGTTTCCCAGTCCTAAATGGAGTTGAATCCCATGCAGTTTCTGGTCCTACGAGCAAGAGTTGTTTTATGGTAAGAAGAGTCACTATTGCGCTGCCATTGCCATACACAGGACAAGTAGCACTGGCGTCTGTTCCCAGCAAGTACAGTGTATTGGACTGAAGAGGATCTAATGTTCTTGTCAGGTTCCTAAGCAGAATTGAACTAGATATGGCCGTGTTTGTAGGAAGCACAGTTCTTTTGTTCTGAGCAAGCTCACTGTTCAGACCCCATAGGAAACACAGTAGAGTAGAAGAGTGCTCTTTTCTCAAAAGCAGAGTGTGTTTATTGTAAGGCGAGCTAGCGTTTGTTTCCCAGTCCTAAACGGAGTTGAATCACATGCAGTTTCTGGTCCTTCGAACAAGAGTTGTTTTCTGGTAAGGAAAGTCACTATTGCGCTCCCATTGCCATACACAGTGCAAATACCACTCGCGTCTGTTCCCAGCAAATACAGTGTATCGGATGAAGAGGAGCTACTCTTCTTGTCAGTTTCCTAAGCAGAGTTGAACTAGATATGGCCCGTGTGTAGGAAGCACAGTTCTTTTGTTCTGAGCAAGCTCACTGTTTGGACCTCATAGGAAACACAGTAGATAAGAAGAGTGCTCTTTTCTCAAAAGCAGAGTGTGTTTCTTGTAAGGCGAGCTAGCATTTGTTTCCCAGTCCTAAATGGAGTGGAATCACATGCAGTTTCTGGGCCTACGAGCAAGAGTTGTTTTATGGTAAGAATAGTCACTATTGCGCTGCCATTGCCATACACAGGACAAATAGCACTGGCCTCTGTTCCCAGCAAGTACAGTGTATCGGACTGAAGAGGAGCTACTATTCTTGTCAGTTTCCTAAGCAGAGTTCAACTAGATATGGCCCTTGTGTAGGAAGCACAGTTCATATGTTCAGAGCAAGCTCACTGTTCTGGCCCTATAGGAAACACAGTAGAGTAGATGAGTGCTCTTTTCTCTAAAGCAGAGTGTGTTTCTTGTATGGCGAGCTAGCGTTTGTATCCTAGTCCTAAATGGAGTTGAATCCCATGCGGTTTCTGGTCCTATGAACAAGAGTTGTTTTCTGGTAAGGAAAGTCACATTGCGCTCCCATTGCCATACACAGTGCAAATAGCACTCGCGTCTGTTCCCAGCAAGTACAGTGTATTGGACTGAATAGGTGGTACTGTTCTTGTCAGTTACCTAAGCAGAATTGAACTAGATATGGCCATGTGTGTAGGAAGCACAGTTCTTTTGTTCTGAGCAGGCTCACTGTTCGGAACCCATAGGAAACACAGTAGAGTAGAAGAGTGCTCTTTTCTCAAAAGCAGAGTGTATTTCTTGTAAGGCGAGCTAGCATTTGTTTCCCAGTCCTAAATGGAGTTGAATCACATGCAGTTTCTGGTCCTACGAGCAAGAGTTGTTTTCTTGTAAGGAAAGTCACTTTTGCGCTCCCATTGCCATACACAGTGCAAATAGCACTCGCGTCTGTTCCCAGCAAGTACAGTGTATCGGACTGAAGAGGAGCTACTGTTCTTGTCAGTTTCCTAAGCAGAGTTGAACTAGATATGGCCCGTGTGTGTAGGAAGCACAGTTCTTATGTTCTGAGCAAGCTCACTGTTCTGGCCCTATAGGAAACACAGTACAGTAGATGAGTGCTCTTTTCTCTAAAGCAGAGTGTGTTTCTTGTAGGGCGACCTAGCGTTTGTTTCCTAGTCCTAAATGGAGTTGAATCACATGCAGTTTCTGGTCCTACGAACAAGATTTGTTTTGTGGTAAGGAAAGTCACATTGCGCTTCCATTGCCATACACAGTGCAAATAGCATTCGCGTCTGTTCCCAGCAAGTACATTGTATTGGACTGAATAGGAACTCCTGTTCTTGTCAGTTTCGTAAGCAGAGTTGAACTAGATATGGCCCGTGTGTGTAGGAAGCACAGTTCTTTTGTTCTGAGCAAGCTCACTGTTTGGACCCCAAAGGATACACAGTAGAGTAGAAGAGTGCTCTTTTCTGAAAAGCAGAGTGTGTTTCATGTAAGGAGAGCTAGCGTTTGTTTCCCAGTACTAAATGGAGTTGAATCACATGCAATTTCTGGTCCTATGAACAAGAGTTGTTTTCTGGTAAGGAAAGTCACATTGCGCTCCCATTGCCATACACAGTGCAAATAGCACTCGCGTCTGTTCCCAGCAAGTACAGTGTATTGGACTGAATAGGTGCTACTGTTCTTGTCAGTTTCCTAAACAGACTTGAACTAGATATGGCCCGTGTGTGTAGGAAGCACAGTTCTTTTGTTCTGAGCAAGCTCACTGTTTGGACCCCATACGAAACACAGTAGAGTAGAAGTGTGCTCGTTTCTCTAAAGCAGAGTGTGTTTCTTGTAAGGCGAGCTCGCGTTTGTTTCCCAGTCCTAAATGGAGTTGAGTCACAGGCAGTTTTTGGTCCTACGAGCAAGAGTTGTTTTCTGGTAAGAAGAGTCACAATTGTGCTCCAATTGCCATACACAATGCAAATAGCACTCGTGTCTGTTCCCAGCAAGTACAGTGTATTGGACTGAAGAGGAGCTACTGTTCTTGTCAGTTTCCTAAGCAGAGTTGACCTAGATATGGCCCGTGTGTGGGAAGCACAGTTCTTTTGTTCTGAGCAAGCTCACTCTTCTGGCCCTGTAGGAAACACAGTAGAGTAGAAGAGTGCTCTTTTCTCAAAAGCAGAGTGTGTTTATTGTAAGGCGAGCTAGTGTTTGTTTCCCAGTCAGAAACAGAGTTGAGTCACATGCAGTTTTTGGTCCTATGAGCAAGAGTTGTTTTCTGGTAAGAAGAGTCACTATTGCGCTCCCATTGCCATACACAGTGCAAATATCACTCGCGTCTGTTCCCAGCAAATACAGTGTATCGGATGAAGAGGAGCTACTCTTCTTGTCAGTTTCCTAAGCAGAGTTGAACTAGATATGGCCCGTGTGTAGGAAGCACAGTTCTTTTGTTCTGAGCAAGCTCACTGTTTGGACCTCATAGGAAACACAGTAGATAAGAAGAGTGCTCTTTTCTCAAAAGCAGAGTGTGTTTCTTGTAAGGCGAGCTAGCGTTTGTTTCCCAGTCGTAAATGGAGTTGAATCACATGCAGTTTCTGGTCCTACGAGCAAGAGTTGTTTTCTGGTAATGAAAGTCACTATTGTGCTCCCATTGCCATACTCAGTGCAAATAGCACTCGCGTCTGTTCCCAGCAATTACAGTGTATCGGACTGAAGAGGAGCTACTGTTCTTGTCAGTTTCCTAAGCAGAGTTGAACTAGATATGGCCCGTGTGTGTAGGAAGCACAGTTCTTATGTTCTGAGCAAGCTCACTGTTCTGGCCCTATAGGAAACACAGTAGAGTAGAAGAGTGCTCTTTTCTCAAAAGCAGAGTGTGTTTCTTGTAAGGCGAGCTGGGATTTGTTTCCCACTCCTAAATGGAGTTGAATCACATGCAGTTTCTGGTCCTACGAGCAAGAGTTGTTTTCTGGTAAGGAAAGTCACTATTGTGCCCCCAATGCCATACACAGTGCAAATAGCACTCGCGTCTGTTCCCAGCAAGTACAGTGTATCGGACTGAAGAGGAGCTACTGTTCTTGTCAGTTTCCTAAGCAGAGTTGAACTAGATATGGCCCGTGTGTGTAGGAAGCACAGTTCTTTTGTTCTGTGCAAGCTCACTGTTCTGGTCCTATAAGAAACACAGTAGAGTAGAAGAGTGATCTTTTCTCAAAAGCAGAGTGTGTTTCTTGTAAGGCGAGCTAGCGTTTGTTTCCTAGTCCTAAATGGAGTTGAATCACATGCAGTTTCTGGTCCTACGAACAAGAGTTGTTTTCTGGTAAGGAAAGTCACTATTGCGCTCCCATTGCCATACACAGTGCAAATACCACTCGCGTCTGTTCCCAGCAAATACAGTGTATCGGATGAAGAGGAGCTACTCTTCTTGTCAGTTTCCTAAGCAGAGTTGAACTAGATATGGCCCGTGTGTAGGAAGCACAGTTCTTTTGTTCTGAGCAAGCTCACTCTTTGGACCTCATAGGAAACACAGTAGATAAGAAGAGTGCTCTTTTCTCAAAAGCAGAGTGTGTTTCTTGTAAGGCGAGCTAGCGTTTGTTTCCCAGTACTAAATGGAGTTGAATCACATGCAGTTTCTGGTCCTACGAGCAAGAGTTGTTTTATGGTAAGAAGAGTCACTATTGGGCTGCCATTGCCATACACAGGACAATTAGCACTGGCGTCTGTTCCCAGCAAGTACAGTGTATTGGACTGAAAAGGATCTACTGTTCTTGTCAGGTTCCTAAGCAGAATTGAACTAGATATGGCCGTGTGTGTAGGAAGCACAGTTCTTTTGTTCTGAGCAAGCTCACTGTTCGGACCCCATAGGAAACACAGTAGAGTAGAAGAGTGCTCTTTTCTCAAAAGCAGAGTGGGTTTATTGTAAGGCGAGCTAGTGTTTGTTTCCCAGTCAGAAACAGAGTTGAGTCACATGCAGTTTTTGGTCCTATGAGCAAGAGTTGTTTTCTGGTAAGAAGAGTCACTATTGCGCTCCCATTGCCATACACAGTGCAAATATCACTCGCGTCTGTTCCCAGCAAATACAGTGTATCGGATGAAGAGGAGCTACTCTTCTTGTCAGTTTCCTAAGCAGAGTTGAACTAGATATGGCCCGTGTGTAGGAAGCACAGTTCTTTTGTTCTGAGCAAGCTCACTGTTTGGACCTCATAGGAAACACAGTAGATAAGAAGAGTGCTCTTTTCTCAAAAGCAGAGTGTGTTTCTTGTAAGGCGAGCTAGCGTTTGTTTCCCAGTCGTAAATGGAGTTGAATCACATGCAGTTTCTGGTCCTACGAGCAAGAGTTGTTTTCTGGTAATGAAAGTCACTATTGTGCTCCCATTGCCATACACAGTGCAAATAGCACTCGCGTCTGTTCCCAGCAATTACAGTGTATCGGACTGAAGAGCAGCTACTGTTCTTGTCAGTTTCCTAAGCAGAGTTGAACTAGATATGGCCCGTGTGTGTAGGAAGCACAGTTCTTATGTTCTGAGCAAGCTCACTGTTCTGGCCCTATAGGAAACACAGTAGAGTAGAAGAGTGCTCTTTTCTCAAAAGCAGAGTGTGTTTCTTGTAAGGCGAGCTAGGATTTGTTTCCCACTCCTAAATGGAGTTGAATCACATGCAGTTTCTGGTCCTACGAGCAAGAGTTGTTTTCTGGTAAGGAAAGTCACTATTGTGCCCCCAATGCCATACACAGTGCAAATAGCACTCGCGTCTGTTCCCAGCAAGTACAGTGTATCGGACTGAAGAGGAGCTACTGTTCTTGTCAGTTTCCTAAGCAGAGTTGAACTAGATATGGCCCGTGTGTGTAGGAAGCACAGTTCTTTTGTTCTGTGCAAGCTCACTGTTCTGGTCCTATAAGAAACACAGTAGAGTAGAATAGTGATCTTTTCTCAAAAGCAGAGTGTGTTTCTTGTAAGGCGAGCTAGCGTTTGTTTCCTAGTCCTAAATGGAGTTGAATCACATGCAGTTTCTGGTCCTACGAACAAGAGTTGTTTTCTGGTAAGGAAAGTCACTATTGCGCTCCCATTGCCATACACAGTGCAAATACCACTCGCGTCTGTTCCCAGCAAATACAGTGTATCGGATGAAGAGGAGCTACTCTTCTTGTCAGTTTCCTAAGCAGAGTTGAACTAGATATGGCCCGTGTGTAGGAAGCACAGTTCTTTTGTTCTGAGCAAGCTCACTGTTTGGACCTCATAGGAAACACAGTAGATAAGAAGAGTGCTCTTTTCTCAAAAGCAGAGTGTGTTTCTTGTAAGGCGAGCTAGCGTTTGTTTCCCAGTACTAAATGGAGTTGAATCACATGCAGTTTCTGGTCCTACGAGCAAGAGTTGTTTTATGGTAAGAAGAGTCACTATTGGGCTGCCATTGCCATACACAGGACAATTAGCACTGGCGTCTGTTCCCAGCAAGTACAGTGTATTGGACTGAAAAGGATCTACTGTTCTTGTCAGGTTCCTAAGCAGAATTGAACTAGATATGGCCGTGTGTGTAGGAAGCACAGTTCTTTTGTTCTGAGCAAGCTCACTGTTCGGACCCCATAGGAAACACAGTAGAGTAGAAGAGTGCTCTTTTCTCAAAAGCAGAGTGGGTTTATTGTAAGGCGAGCTAGCGTTTGTTTCCCAGTCCTAAATGGAGTTGAATCACATGCAGTTTCTGGTCCTACGAACAAGAGTTGTTTTCTGGTAAGGAAAGTCACTATTGCACTCCCATTGCCATACACAGTGCAAATAGCACTCGCGTCTGTTCCCAGCAAGTACAGTGTATTGGACTGAATAGGAGCTACTGTTCTTGTCAGTTTCATAAGCAGATTTGAACTAGATATGGCCCGTGTGTAGGAAGCACAGTTCTTTTGTTCTGAGCAAGCTCACTGTTTGGACCCCATAGGAAACACAGTAGAGTAGAAGAGTACTCTTTTCTCAAAAGCAGAGTGTGTTTCTTGTAAGGCAAGCTAGCGTTTGTTTCCCAGTCCTAAATGGAGTTGAATCCCATGCAGTTTCTGGTCCTACGAGCAAGAGTTGTTTTATGGTAAGAAGAGTCACTATTGCGCTGCCATTGCCATACACAGGACAAGTAGCACTGGCGTCTGTTCCCAGCAAGTACAGTGTATTGGACTGAAGAGGATCTACTGTTCTTGTCAGGTTCCTAAGCAGAATTGAACTAGATATGGCCGTGTTTGTAGGAAGCACAGTTCTTTTGTTCTGAGCAAGCTCACTGTTCAGACCCCATAGGAAACACAGTAGAGTAGAAGAGTGCTCTTTTCTCAAAAGCAGAGTGTTTTTATTGTAAGGCGAGCTAGCGTTTGTTTCCCAGTCCTAAACGGAGTTGAATCACATGCAGTTTCTGGTCCTACGAACAAGAGTTGTTTTCTGGTAAGGAAAGTCACTATTACACTCCCATTGCCATACACAGTGCAAATAGCACTCGCGTCTGTTTCCAGCAAGTACAGTGTATTGGACTGAATAGGAGCTACTGTTCTTGTCAGTTTCGTAAGCAGAGTTGAACTAGATATGGCCCGTGTGTAGGAAACACAGTTCTTTTGTTCTGAGCAAGCTCACTGTTTGGACCCCATAGGAAACACAGTTGAGTAGAAGAGTGCTCTTTTCTCTAAAGCAGAGTGTGTTTCTTGTAAGGCGAGCTAGCGTTTGTTTCCCAATCCTAAATGGAGTTGAATCACTTGCAGTTTCTGGTCCTACGAGCAAGAGTTGTTTTCTGGTAAGAAGAGTCACTATTGCGCTGCCATTGCCATACACAGGACAAATAGCACTGGGGTCTGTTGCCAGCAAGTATAGTGTATTGGACTGAAGAGGATCTACTGTTCTTGTCAGGTTCCTAAGCAGAGTTGAACTAGATCTGGCCCGTGTGTAGGAAGCACAGTTCTTTTGTTCTGAGCAAGCTCACTGTTTGGACCCCATAAGAAACAGGGTAGAGTAGAAGAGTGCTCTTTTCTCTAAAGCAGAGTGTGTTTCCTGTAAGGCGAGCTAGCATTTGTTTCCCAGTCCTAAATGGAGTGGAATCACATGCAGTTTCTGGTCCTACGAGCAAGAGTTGTTTTATGGTAAGAACAGTCACTATTGCGCTGCCATTGCGATTCACTGGACAAATAGCACTGGCGTCTGTTCCCAGCAAGTACAGTGTATCGGACTGAAGAGGAGCTACTGTTCTTGTCAGTTTCATAAGCAGATTTGAACTAGATATGGCCCGTGTGTAGGAAGCACAGTTCTTTTGTTCTGAGCAAGCTCACTGTTTAGACCCCATAGGAAACACAGTAGAGTAGAAGAGTGCGCTTTTCTCAAAAGCAGAGTGTGTTTCTTGTAAGGCGAGCTAGCGTTTGTTTCCCAGTCCTAAATGGAGTTGAATCCCATGCAGTTTCTGGTCCTATGAGCAAGAGTTGTTTTATGGTAAGAAGAGTCACTATTGCGCTGCCATTGCCATACACAGGACAAATAGCACTGGCGTCTGTTCCCAGCAAGTACAGTGTATTGGACTGAAGAGGATTTCCTGTTCTTGTCAGGTTCCTAAGCAGATTTGAACTAGATCTGGCCCGTGTGTAGGAAGCACAGTTCTTTTGTTCTGAGCATGCTCACTGTTTGGACCCCATAAGAAACAGAGTAGAGTAGAAGAGTGCTGTTTTCTTAAAGCAGAGTGTGTTTCCTGTAAGTTAAGCTAGCGTTTGTTTTCCAGTCCTAAATGGAGTGGAATCACATGCAGTTTCTGGTTCTAAGAGCAAGAGTTGTTTTATGGTAAGAACAGTCACTATTGTGCTGCCATTGCCATACACTTGACAAATAGCACTGGCGTCTGTTCCCAGCAAGTATACTGTATTGGACTGAAGAGGAGCTACTGTTCTTGTCAGTTTCCTAAGCAGAGTTGAACTAGATATGGCCCGTGTGTGTAGGAAGCACAGTTCTTATGTTCTGAGCAAGCTCACTGTTCTGGCCCTATAGGAAACACAGTAGAGTAGATGAGTGCTCTTTTCTCTAAGGCAGAGTGTGTTTCTTGTAAGGCGAGCTAGCGTTTGTTTCCTAGCTCTAAATGGAGTTGAATCACATGCAGTTTCTGGTCCTACGAACAAGAGTTGTTTTCTGGTAAGGAATGTCACTATTGCGCTCCCATTGCCATACACAGTGCAAATAGCACTGGCACAGGTTCGCAGCAAGTACAGTGTATTGGACTGAAGAGGATCTACTGTTCTTGTCAGGTTCCTAAGCAGAATTGAACTAGTTATGGCCGTGTATGTAGGAAGCACAGATCTTTTGTTCTGAGAAAGCTCACTGTTCGGACCCCATAGGAAACACAGTTGAGTAAAAGAGTGCTCTTTTCTCTAAAGCAGAGTGTGTTTCTTGTAAGGCGAGCTCGCGTTTGTTTCCCTGTCCTAAATGGAGTTGAGTCACAGGCAGTTTTTGATCCTACGAGCAAGAGTTGTTTTCTGGTAAGAAGAGTCACTATTGCCCTCCAAATGCCATAAACAGTGCAAATAGCACTCGCGACTGTTCCCAGCAAGTACAGTGTATTGGACTGAATAGGAGCTACTGTTTTTGTCAGTTTCCTAAGCAGGGTTGAACTAGATTTTGCCCGTGTGTAGGAAGCACAGTTCATATGTTCTGAGCAAGCTCACTGTTCTGGCTCTATAGGAAACACAGTAGAGTAGAAGAGTGCTCTTTTCTCTAAAGCAGAGTGTGTTTCTAGTAAGGCGAGCTAGCATTTGTTTCCCAGTCCTAAATGGAGTTGAATCACATGCAGTTCCTGGTCCAACGAGCAAGAGTTGTTTTATGGAAAGAAGAGTCACTACTGCGCTGCCATTGCCATACATTGGACAAATAGCACTGGCGTCTGTTCCCAGCAAGTACAGTGTATTGGACTGAAGAGGATCTACTGTTCTTGTCAGTGTCCTAAGCAGAGTTGAACTAGATATGGCCCGTGTGTGTAGGAAGCACAGTTCTTATGTTCTGAGCAAGCTCACTGTTGTGATCCTATAGGAAACACAGCAGAGTAGAAGAGTGCTCTTTTCTCAAAAGCAGAGTGTGTTTCTTGTAAGGCGAGCTAGAGTTTGTTTCCCAGTCCTAAATGGAGTTGAGTCACATGCAGTTTCTGGTCCCACGAGCAAGAGTTGTTTTCTGGTAAGACAAGTCACTATTGTGCTCCAATTGCCATACACAGTGCAAATAGCAATCGCGTCTGTTCTCAGCAAGTACAGTGTATCAGACTGAAGAGGAGCTACTGTTCTTGTCAGTTTCCTACGCAGAGTTGAAGTAGATATGACCCGTGTGTGTAGGAAGCACAGTTATTATGGTCTGAGGAATCTCACTGTTCTGGCCCTATAATAAACACAGTAGAGTAGAAGAGTGCTCTTTACTCTAAAGCAGAGTGTGTTTCTTGTAAGGCGAGCTCGTGTTTGTTTCCCAGTCCTAAATGGAGTTGAGTCACATGCAGTTTTTGGTCCTATGAGCAAGAGTTGTTTTCTGGTAAGAAGAGTCACTATTGCGCTCCAAATGCC
Source organism: Peromyscus eremicus (assembly GCF_949786415.1). Classification (NCBI taxonomy): domain Eukaryota; kingdom Metazoa; phylum Chordata; class Mammalia; order Rodentia; family Cricetidae; genus Peromyscus; species Peromyscus eremicus. The sequence continues at coordinate 151,196 of NW_026734907.1, read as the reverse complement.
ATGCACAGTGCAAATAGCACTCGCGTCTGTTCCCAGCAAGTACAGTGTATTGGACTGAATAGGAGCTACTGTTCTTGTCAGTTTCCTAAGCAGAGTTGAACTAGATATGGCCCGTGTGTAGGAAGCACAGTTCTTTTGTTCTGAGCAAGCTCACTGTTTGGACCCCATAGGAAACACAGTAGAGTAGAAGAGTGCTCTTTTCTCTAAAGCAGAGTGTGTTTCTTGTAAGGCGAGCTAGCTTTTGTTTCCCAGTCCTAAATGGTGTTGAATCACATGCAGTTTCTGGTCCTACGAGCAAGAGTTGTTTTCTGGTAAGAAGAGTCACTATTGCACTGCCATTGCCATACACAGGACAAATAGCACTGGGGTCTGTTCCCAGCAAGTATAGTGTATTGGACTGAAGAGGATCTCCTGTTCTTGTCAGGTTCCTAAGCAGAGTTGAACTAGATCTGGCCCGTGTGTAGGAAGCACAGTTCTTTTGTTCTGAGCATGCTCACTGTTTGGACCCCATAAGAAACAGAGTAGAGTAGAAGAGTGCTGTTTTCTTAAAGCAGAGTGTGTTTCCTGTAAGGTGAGCTAGCGTTTGTTTTCCAGTCCTAAATGGAGTGGGATCACATGCAGTTTCTGGTTCTAAGAGCAAGAGTTGTTTTATGGTAAGAACAGTCACTATTGTGCTGCCATTGCCATACACTTGACAAATAGCACTGGCGTCTGTTCCCAGCAAGTATAGTGTATCGGACTGAAGAGGAGCTACTGTTTTTGTCAGTTTCCTAAGCAGAGTTGAACTAGATATGGCCCGTGTGTGTAGGAAGCACAGTTCTTATGTTCTGAGCAAGCTCACTGTTCTGGCCCTATAGGAAACACAGTAGAGTAGATGAGTGCTCTTTTCTCTAAAGCAGAGTGTGTTTCTTGTAAGGCGAGCTAGCGTTTGTTTGCCAGTCCTAAGTGGAGTTGAATCACATGCAATTTCTGGTCCTATGAACAAGAGTTGTTTTCTGGTAAGGAAAGTCACATTGCGCTCCCATTGCCATACACAGTGCAAATAGCACTCGCGTCTGTTCCCAGCAAGTACAGTGTATTGGACTGAATAGGTGCTACTGTTCTTGTCAGTTTCCTAAACAGAGTTGAACTAGATATGGCCCGTATGTGTAGGAAGCACAGTTCTTTTGTTCTGAGCAAGCTCACTGTTTGGACCCCATACGAAACACAGTAGAGTAGAAGTGTGCTCGTTTCTCTAAAGCAGAGTGTGTTTCTTGTAAGGCGAGCTAGTGTTTGTTTCCCAGTCAGAAACGGAGTTGAGTCACATGCAGTTTTTGGTCCTATGAGCAAGAGTTGTTTTCTGGTAAGGAAAGTCACTATTGTGCTCCCATTGCCATACACAGTGCAAATAGCACTCGCGTCTGTTCCCAGCAAGTACAGTGTATCGGACTGAAGAGGAGCTACTGTTCTTGTCAGTTTCCTAAGCAGAGTTGAACTAGATATGGCCCGTGTGTGTAGGAAGCACAGTTCTTATGATCTGAGCAAGCTCACTGTTCTGGCCCTATAGGAAACACAGTAGAGTAGAAAAGTGCTCTTTTCTCAAAAGCAGAGTGTGTTTCTTGTAAGGCGAGCTAGGATTTGTTTCCCACTCCTAAATGGAGTTGAATCACATGCAGTTTCTGGTCCTACGAGCAAGAGTTGTTTTCTGGTAAGGAAAGTCACTATTGTGCCCCCATTGCCATACACAGTGCAAATAGCACTCGCGTCTGGTCCCAGCAAGTACAGTGTATCGGACTGAAGAGGAGCTACTTTTCTTGTCAGTTTCCTAAGCAGAGTTGAACTAGATATGGCCCGTGTGTGTAGGAAGTACAGTTCTTTTGTTCTGTGCAAGCTCACTGTTCTGGTCCTATAAGAAACACAGTAGAGTAGAAGAGTGCTCTTTTCTCAAAAGCAGAGTGTGTTTCTTGTAAGACGAGCTAGCGTTTGTTTCCTAGTCCTAAATTGAGTTGAATCACATGCAGTTTCTGGTCCTAGGAACAAGAGTTGTTTTCTGGTAAGGAAAGTCACTATTGCGCTCCCATTGCCATACACAGTGCAAATACCACTCGCGTCTGTTCCCAGCAAATACAGTGTATCGGATGAAGAGGAGCTACTCTTCTTGTCAGTTTCCTAAGCAGAGTTGAACTAGATATGGCCCGTGTGTAGGAAGCACAGTTCTTTTGTTCTGAGCAAGCTCACTGTTTGGACCTCATAGGAAACACAGTAGATAAGAAGAGTGCTCTTTTCTCAAAAGCAGAGTGTGTTTCTTGTAAGGCGAGCTAGCGTTTGTTTCCCAGTCCTAAATGGAGTGGAATCACATGCAGTTTCTGGGCCTACGAGCAAGAGTTGTTTTATGGTAAGAATAGTCACTATTGCGCTGCCATTGCCATACACAGGACAAATAGCACTGGCGTCTGTTCCCAGCAAGTACAGTGTATCGGACTGAAGAGGAGCTACTATTCTTGTCAGTTTCCTAAGCAGAGTTCAACTAAATATGGCCCGTGTGTAGGAAGCACAGTTCATATGTTCAGAGCAAGCTCACTGTTCTGGCCCTATAGGAAACACAGTACAGTAGATGAGTGCTCTTTTCTCTAAAGCAGAGTGTGTTTCTTGTAGGGCGACCTAGCGTTTGTTTCCTAGTCCTAAATGGAGTTGAATCACATGCAGTTTCTGGTCCTACGAACAAGATTTGTTTTGTGGTAAGGAAAGTCACATTGCGCTTCCATTGCCATACACAGTGAAAATAGCACTCGCGTCTGTTCCCAGCAAGTACAGTGTATTGGACTGAATAGGAGCTCCTGTTCTTGTCAGTTTCGTAAGCAGAGTTGAACTAGATATGGCCCGTGTGTACGAAGCACAGTTCTTTTGTTCTGAGCAAGCTCACTGTTTGGACCCCGTAGGAAACACAGTAGATAAGAAGAGTGCTCTTTTCTCAAAAGCAGAGTGTGTTTCTTGTAAGGCGAGCTAGCGTTTGTTTCCCAGTCCTAAATGGAGTGGAATCACATGCAGTTTCTGGACCTAAGAGCAAGAGTTGTTTTATGGTAAGAACAGTCACTATTGTGCTGCCATTGCCATACACTTGACAAATAGCACTGGCGTCTGTTCCCAGCAAGTACAGTGTATCGGACTGAAGAGGAACTACTGTTCTTGTCAGTTTCCTAAGCAGAGTTGAACTAGATATGGCCCGTGTGTGTAGGAAGCACAGTTCTTATGTTCTGAGCAAGCTCACTGTTTTGGCCCTATAGGAAACACAGTAGAGTAGAAGAGTGCTCTTTTCTCTAAAGCAGAGTGTGTTTCTTGTAAGGCGAGCTAGCATTTGTTTCCCAGTCCTAAATGGAGTTGAATCACATGCAGTTTCTGGTCCTACGAGCAAGAGATGTTTTATGGTTAGAATAGTCACTATTGCGCTGCCAAACCCGTACACAGGACAAATAGCACTGGCGTCTGTTCCCAGCAAGTACAGTGTATTGGAATTAAGAGGATCTACTGTTCTTGTCAGGTTCCTAAGCAGAATTGAACTAGATATGGCCCGTGTGTGTAGGAAGCACAGTTCTTTTATTCTGAGCAAGCTCACTGTTCTGGCCCTTTAGGAAACACAGCAGAGTAGAAGAGTGCTCTTTTCTCAAAAGTAGATTGTGTTTCTTGTAAGGCGAGATAGAGTTTGTTTCCCAGTCCTAAATCGAGTTGAATCACATGCAGTTTTTTGTCCTACAAGAAAGAGTTGTTTTCTGGTAAGAAGAGTCACTATTGTGCTCCAATTGCCATACACAGTGCAAATAGCCCTCGTGTCTGTTCCCAGCAAGTACAGTGTATTGGACTGAAGAGGAGATACTGTTCTTGTAAGTTTCTATGCAGAGTTGAACTAGATATGGCCCTTGTTTGTAGGAAGCACTGTTCTTATGTTCTGAGCAAGCTCACTGTTCTGGCTCTATAGGAAACACAGTAGAGTAGAAGAGTGCTCTTTTCTCTAAAGCAGAGTGTGTTTCTGGTAAGGCGAGGTCGCGTTTGTTTTCCAGTCCTAAATAGAGTTGAATCCCATGCAGTTTCTGGTACTACGAGCAAGAGCTGTTTTTTGGTAAGAAGAGTCACCATTGTGATGCCATTGCCATACAAAGGACAAATAGCACTGGCGTCTGTTCCCAGCAAGTACAGTGTATTGGACTGAAGAGGATCTACTGTTCTTGTTAGTTTCCTAAGTAGAGTTGAACTAGATATGGCCCGTGTGTGTAGGAAGCACAGTTCTTTTGTTCTGAGCAAGCTCAATGTTCGGACCCCATAGGAAACACAGTAGAGTAGAAGAGTCCTCTTTTCTCAAAAGCAGAGTGTGTTTCATGTAAGGCGAGCTAGCATTTGTTTCCCAGTCCCAAATGGAGTTGAATCACATGCAGTTTCTGGTCCTACGAGCAAGAGTTTTTTTCTAGTAAGGAGAGTCACTATTGCGCTCTCATTGCCAAACACAGTGCAAATAACACTCGCATCTGTTCCCAGCAAGTACAGTGTATCAGAATGAAGAAGAGCTACTGTTCTTGTCAGTTTCCTAAGCAGAGTTGAACTAGATATGTCCCGTGTGGGAAGCACAGTTCTGTTGTTCTGAGCAAGCTCACTGTTCTGGCCCTATAGGAAACACAGTAGAGTAGAAGAGTACTCTTTTCTCTAAAGCAGAGTATGTTTCTTGTAAGGCGAGCTAGTATTTGTTTCCCAGTCCTAAACGGAGTTGAATCACATGCAGTTTCTGGTCCTACGAGCAAGAGTTGTTTTATGGTAAAAATAGTCACTATTGCACTGCCATTGCCGTACACAGGACAAATAGCACTGGCGTGTGTTCCCAGCAAGTACAGTGTATTGGACTGAAGAGGATCTCCTGTTCTTGTCAGGTTCCAAAGCAGAATTGAACTAGATATGGCCGTGTGTGTAGGAAGCACAGTTCTTTTGTTCTGAGCAAGCTCACTCTTCTGGCCCTATAGGAAACACAGTAGAGTAGAAGAGTGCTCTTTTCTCAAAAGCAGAGTGTGTTTCTTGTAAGGCGAGCTAGCGTTTGTTTCCTAGTCCTAAATGGAGTTGAATCACATGCAGTTTCTGGTCCTACGAACAAGAGTTGTTTTCTGGTAAGGAAAGTCACTATTGCGCTCCTATTGCCATACACAGTGCAAATATCACTCGCGTCTGTTCCCAGCAAATACAGTGTATCAGATGAAGAGGAGCTACTCTTCTTGTCAGTTTCCTAAGCAGAGTTGAACTAGATATGGCCCGTGTGTAGGAAGCACAGTTCATATGTTCTGAGCAAGCTCACTGTTCTGGCCCTATAGGAAACACAGTAGAGTAGATGAGTGCTCTTTTCTCTAAAGCAGAGTGTGTTTCTTGTAAGGCGAGTTAGCGTTTGTATCCTAGTCCTAAATGGAGTTGAATCCCATGCAGTTTCTGGTCCTACGAACAAGAGTTGTTTCCTGGTAAGGAAAGTCACATTGCACTCACATTGCCATACACAGTGCAAATAGCACTGGCGTCTGTTCCCAGCAAGTACATTGTATTGGACTGAATAGGTGGTACTGTTCTTGTCAGTTACCTAAGCAGAATTGAACTAGATATGGCCGTGTGTGTAGGAAGCACAGTTCTTTTGTTCTGAGCAAGCTCACTGTTCGGGCCCCATAGGAAACACAATAGAGTAGAAGAGTGCTCTTTTCTCAAAAGCAGAGTGTGTTTCTTGTAAGGCGAGCTAGCATTTGTTTCCCAGTCCCAAATGTAGTTGAATCACATGCAGTTTCTGGTACTAAGAGCAAGAGTTGTTTTCTTGTAAGGAAAGTCACTATTGCGCTCCCATTGTCATACACAGTGCAAATAGCACTCACGTCTGTTCCCAGCAAGTACAGTGTATCGGACTGAAGAGGAGCTACTGTTCTTGTCAGTTTCCTAAGCAGAATTGAACTATATATGGCCGTGTGTGTAGGAAGCACAGTTCTTTTGTTCTGAGCAAGCTCACTGTTCGGACCCCATAGGAAACACAGTAGAGTAGAAGAGTGCTCTTTTCTCTAAAGCAGAGTGTGTTTGTTGTAAGGCGAGCTCGCGTTTGTTTCCCAGTCTTAAATGGAGTTGAGTCACAGGCAGTTTTTGGTCCTACGTGCAAGAGTTTTTTTCTGGTAAGAAGAGTCACTATTGCTCTCCAAATGCCATACACAGTGCAAATAGCACTCGCGTCTGTTCCCAGCAAGTACAGTGTATTGGACTGAATAGGAGCTACTGTTCTTGTCAGTTTCCTAAGCAGAGTTGAACTAGATATGGCCCTTGTGTACGAAGCACAGTTCTTTTGTTCTGAGCAAGCTCACTCTTCTAACCCTATAGGAAACACAGTAGAGTAGAAGAGTGCTCTTTTCTCTAAAGCAGAGTGTGTTTCTTTTAAGGCGAGCTAGCGTTTGTTTCCCAGTCCGATATGGAGTTGAATCACATGCAGTTTCTGGTCCTATGAGCAAGAGTTGTTTTATGGTAAGAAGAGTCACTATTGTGCTGCCATTGCCATACACAGGACAAATAGCACTGTCCTCTGTTCCCAGCAAGTACAGTGTATTGGACTGAAGAGGATCTACTGTTCTTGTCAAGTTCCTAAGCAGAATGGAACTAGATATGGCTGTGTGTGTAGGAAGCACAGTTCTTTTGTTCAGAGCAAGCTCACTGTTCGGACCCCATTGGAAACACAGTAGTGTAGAAGAGTGCTCTTTTCTCAAAAGTAGAGTGTGTTTCTTGTAAGGCAAGCTAGCATTTGTTTCCCAGTCTTAAATGGAGTTGAATCACATGCAGTTTCTGTCCTACGATCAAGAGTTGTTTTCTGGTAAGGAAAGTCACTTTTGTGCTCCCATTGCCATACACAGTGCAAAAAGCACTCGCGTCTGTTCCCCGCAAGTACAGTGTATGGGACTGAAGAGGAGCTACTGTTCTTGTCAGTTTCCTAGGCAGAGTTGAACTAGATATGGCCCGTGCGTGGGAAGCACAGTTCTTTTGTTCTGAGCAAGCTCACTGTTCTGGCCCTGTAGGAAAAACAGTAGAGTAGAAGAGTGCTCTTTTCTCAAAAGCAGAGTATGTTTCTTGTAAGGCGAGCTAGCGTTTATTTCCCAGTCCTAAATGGAGTTGAATCACATGCAGTTTCTGGTCCTACGAGCAAGAGTTGTTTTATGGTAAGAATAGTCACTATTGCGCTGCCAATCCCATACACAGGACAAATAGCACTGGTGTCTGTTCCCAGCAAGTACAGTGTATTGGAATGAAGAGGATCTACTTTTCTTGTCAGGTTCCTAAGTAGAGTTGAACTAGATATGGCCTGTGTGTGTAGGAAGCACAGTTCTTTTGTTCTGAGCAAGCTCAGTGTTCGGACCCCATAGGAAACACAGTAGTGAAGAAGAGTGCTCTTTTCTCAAAGCAGAGTGTGTTTCATGTAAGGCGAGCTAGCATTTGTTTCCCAGTCCTAAATGGAGTTGAATCACATGCAGTTTCTGGTCCTACGAGCAAGAGTTGTTTTCTGGTAAGGAAAGTCACTATTGTGCTCCCTTTGCCATACACAGTGCAAATAGCACTCGCGTCTTTTCCCAGCAAGTACAGTGTATCAGAATGAAGAGGAGCTACTCTTCTTGTCAGTTTCCTAAGCAGAGTTGAACTAGATATGTCCCGTGTGGGAAGCACAGTTCTTTTGTTCTGAGCAAGCTCACTGTTCTGGCCCTATAGGAAACACAGTAGAGTAGAAGAGTACTCTTTTTTCTAAAGCAGAGTATGTTTCTTGTAAGGTGAGCTAGTGTTTGTTTCCCAGTCCTAAATGGAGTTGAATCACATGCAGTTTCTGGTCCTACGAGCAAGAGTTGTTTTATGGTAAAAATAGTCACTATTGCACTGCCATTGCCGTACACAGGACAAATAGCACTGGCGTCTGTTCCCAGCAAGTACAGTGTTTTGGACTGAAGAGGATCTACTGTTCTTGTCAGGTTCCAAAGAAGAATTGATCTAGATATGGCCGTGTGTGTAGGAAGCACAGTTCTTTTGTTCTGAGCAAGCTCACTCTTCTGGCCCTATAGGAAACACAGTAGAGTAGAAGAGTGCTCTTTTCTCAAAAGCAGAGTGTGTTTCTTGTAAGGCGAGCTAGCGTTTGTTTCCCAGTCCCAAATGGAGTTGAGTCACATGCAGTTTCAGGTCCTACGAGCAAGAGTTGTTTTCTGGTAAGAAGAGTCACTATTGTGCTCCAAATGCCATACACAGTGCAAATAGCACTCGCGTCTGTTCCCAGCAAGTACAGTGTATTGGACTGAATAGAAGCTACTGTTCTTGTCAGTTTCCTAAGCAGAGTTGAAGTAGATATCGCCCGTGTGTACGAAGCACAGTTCTTTTGTTCTGAGCAAGCTCACTCTTCTAACCCTGTAGGAAACACAGTAGAGTAGAAGAGTGCTCTTTTCTCTAAAGCAGAGTGTGTTTCTTTTAAGGCGAGCTAGCGTTTGTTTCCCAGTCATAATGGAGTTGAATCACATGCAGTTTCTGGTCCTATGAGCAAGAGTTGTTTTATGGTAAGAAGAGTCACTATTGTGCTGCCATTGCCATACACAGGACAAATAGCACTGGCGTCTCTTCCCAGCAATACAGTGTATTGGACTGAAGAGGATCTACTGTTCTTGTCAAGTTCCTAAGCAGAATGGAACTAGATATGGCCGTGTGTTTAGGAAGCACAGTTCTTTTGTTCAGAGCAAGCTCACTGTTCGGACCCCATAGGAAACACAGTAGTGTAGAAGAGTGCTCTTTTCTCAAAAGTAGATTGTGTTTCTTGTAAGGCAAGCTAGCATTTGTTTCCCAGTCCTAAATGGCGTTGAATCACATGCAGTTTGTGGTCCTACGAGCAAGAAATGTTTTCTGGTAGGAAAGTCACTATTGCGCTCCCATTGCCAGACACAGGACAAATAGCACTGGCGTCTGTTCGCAGCAAGTACAGTGTATTGGACTGAAGAGGATCTACTGTTCTTGTCAGTTTCCTAAGCAGAATTGAACTAGATATGGCCCGTGTGTGTAGGAAGCACAGTTCCTTTTTTCTGAGCAAGCTCACTGTTCAGACCACGTAGGAAATATAGTAGAGTAGAAGAGTGCTCTTTTCTCAAAAGCAGAGTGTGTTTCTTGTAAGGCGAGCTAGCGTTTGTTCCCCAGTCCTAAATGGAGTTGAACCACATGCAGTTTCTGGTCCTATGAGCAAGAGTTTTTTTCTGTTAAGGAAAGTCACTATTGCGCTCCCATTGCCATACACAGTGCAAACAGCACTCGCGTCTGTTCCCAGCAAGTACAGTGTACTGGACTGAAGAGAATCTACTGTTCTTATCAGTTTCCTAAGCAGAGTTAAACTATATATGGCCCGTGTTTGTAGGAAGCACAGTTCTTTTGTTCTGAGCAAGCTCACTGTTCGGACCCCATAGGAAACACAGAAGAGTAGAAGAGTGGTCTATTCTCAAAAATAGAGTGTGTTTCTTGTACGGCGAGCTCGCGTTTGTTTCCCAGTCCTAAATGGAGTTGAATCACATGCAGTTTCTGGTCCTACGAGCAAGAGTTGTTTTTTGGTAAGAAGAGTCACTATTGTGTTTCCATTGTCATACACAGGGCAAATAGCACTGGCGTCTGTTCCCAGCATGTACAGTGTATTGGACTGAAGAGGATCTACTGTTTTTGTCAGGTTTCTAAGCAGAGTTGAACTAGATATGGCCCGTGTGTGTAGGAAGCACAGTTCTTTTGTTCTGAGCAAGCTTACTCTTCTGGCCCTATAGGAAACAGAGTAGAGAAGATGAGTGCTCTTTTCTCAAAAGCAGAGTATGTTTCTTGTAAGGCGAGCTCGCGTTTGTTCCCCAGTCCTAAATGGAGTTGAATCCCATGCAGTTTCTGGTCCTATGAGCAAGAGTTGCTTTCTGGTAAGAAGAGTCACTATTGTGCTCCCATTGTCATACACAGTGCAAATAGCACTCGCGTCTGTTCCCAGCATGTACAGTGTATTGGACTGAAGCAGATCTACTGTTCTTGTCAGTTTCCTAAGCAGAGTTGAACTAGATATGGCCCGTGTGTGTAGGAAGCAGAGTTCTTTTATTCTGAGCAAGCTCACATTTCGGACCCCATAGGAAACACAGTAGAGTAGAAGAGTGCCCTTTTCTCAAAAGCAGAGCGTGTTTCTTGTAAGGCGAGCTAGCATTTGTTTCACAGTCCTAAATGGAGTTGAATCACATGCAGTTTCTGGTCCTACGAGCAAGAGTTGTTTTCTGGTAAAAAGAGTCATTATTGTGCTCTCATTGCCATAGACAGTGCAAAGAGCACTCGCGTCTGTTCCCAGCAAGTACAGTGTATTGGACTGAACACAAGTTACTGTTCTTGTCAGTTTCCTAAGTAGAGTTGAACTAGATATATCCCGTGTGTGTAGGAAGCACAGTTCTTTTGTTCTAAGCAAGCTCATTGTTCTGGCCCTATAGGAAACACAGTAGAGTAGAAGAGTGATCTTTTCTCAAAAACAGAGTTTGTTTCTTGTAAGGCAAGCTAGCGTTTGTTTCCGAGTCCTAAATGGAGTTGAGTCACATGCAGTTTCTGGTCCTATGAGCAAGAGATGTTTTCTGGTAAAAAAAGTCACTGTTGTGCTCCCATTGCCAAACACAGTGCAAATAGCACTTGCGTCTGTTCCCAGCAAGTACAGTGTACTGGACTGAAGAGGATCTACTGTTCTTCTCAGTTTCCTAAGCAGAGATGAACTAGATATGGCCCGTGTGTGTAGGAAGCACAGTTCTTTTGTTCTGAGCAAGCTCATTGTTCGGACCCCGTAGGAAACACAGAAGAGTAGAAGGGTGCTCTTTTCTCAAAAGCAGAGTGTGTTTCTTGTACAGCGAGCTCGCGTTTGTTTCCCAGTCCTAAATGGAGTTGAATCACATGCAGTTTCTGGTCCTACGAGCAAGAGTTGTTTTCTGGTAAGAAGAGTCATTATTGTGCTCTCATTGTCATACACAGGTCAAATAGAACTGGCGTCTGTTCCCAGCATGTACAGTGTATTGGACTGAAGAAGATCTACTGTTCTTGTCAGGTTCCTAAGCAGAATTGAACTAGATTTGGCAGTGTGTGTAGGAAGCACAGTTCTTTTTTTCTGAGCAAGCTCACTGTTTGCACCGCATAGGAAACACAGTAGAGTAGTAGAGTGCTCTTTTGTCAAAAGCAGTGTGTGTTTCTTGTAAGGTGAACTTGCGTTTGTTTCCCAGTCTTAAATGGAGTTGAATCACATTCAGTTTCCGGCCCTCGAGCAAGAGTTGTTTTCGGGGAAGAAGAGTCACTATTGCGCTCCCATTGACATGCACAGGGCAAATAGCACTGGCGTCTGTTCCCAGCATATACAGTGTATTGGACTGAAGAGGAGCTACTGTTCTTGTCAGTTTCCTAAGCAGAGTTGAACTAGATATGGCCCCTGTGTGTAGGAAGCACAGTTCTTTTGTTCTGAGCAACCTGACTGTTCTGGCCCTAAAGGAAACACAGTAGAGTAGAAGACTGCTCTTTTCTCAAAAGCAGAGTGTGTTTCTTGTACGGCGAGCTCACGTTTGTTTCCCAGTCCTAAATGGAGTTGAATCACATGCAGTTTCTGGTCCTAAGAGGAAGAGTTGTTTTCTGGTAAGAAGAGTCGCTATTGCGCTCCCATTGTCATACACAGGGCAAATAGCACTGGCGTCTGTTCCCAGCATGTACAGTGTATTGGACTGAAGAGGATCTACTGTTTTTGTCAGGTTCCTAAGCAGAATTGAACTAGATATGGCAGTGTGTGTAGGAAGCACAGTTCTTTTTTTCTGAGCAAGCTCACTGTTTGCACCGCATAGGAAACACTGTAGAGTAGCAGAGTGCTCTTTTGTCAAAAGCAGTGTGTGTTTCTTGTAAGGTGAACTTGCGTTTTTTTCCCAGTCTTAAATGGAGTTGATTAACATGTAGTTTTTGGTCATACGAGCAAGAGTTGTTTTCTGGTAAGAAGAGTCACTACTGCGCTCCCATTGCCATACACAGTACAAATAGCACTTGTGTCTGTTCCCAGCAAGTACAGTGTATTGAACTGAAGAGGAGCTACTGTTCTTGTCAGTTTCCTAAGCAGAGTTGAACTAGATATGGCCCCTGTGTGTAGGAAGCACAGTTCTCTTGTTCTGAGCAACCTGACTGTTCTGGCCCTAAAGCAAACACAGTAGAGTAGAAGACTGCTCTTTTCTCAAAAGCAGACTGTGTTTCTTGTAAGGCGAGCTAGTGTTTGTTTCCCAGTCCTAAATGGAGTTGAACCACATGCAGTTTATGGTCCTATGAGCAAGAGTTGTTTTCTGGTAAGGAAAGTCACTATTGAGCTCCCATTGCCATACACAGTGCAAATAGCACTCGCGTCTGTTCCCAGCAAGTACAGTGTACTGGACTGAAGAGAATCTACTGTTCTTGTCAGTTTCCTAAGCAGAGTTAAACTAGATATGGCCCGTGTGTGTAGGAAGCACAGTTCTTTTGTTCTGAGCAAGCTCACTGCTCGGACCCCATAGGAAACATAGCAGAGTAGAAGAGTGGTCTTTTCTCAAAAGCAGAGTGTGTTTCTTGTACGGCGAGCTCGCGTTTGTTTCCCAGTCCTAAATGGAGTTGAATCACATGCAGTTTCTGGTCCTACGAGCAAGAGTTGTTTTCTGGTAAGAAGAGTCGCTATTGTGCTCCCATTGTCATACACAGGGCAAATAGCACTGGCATCTGTTCCCAGCATGTACAGTGTATTGGACTGAAGAGGATCTACTGTTTTTGTCAGGTTCTTAAGCAGAATTGAACTAGATATGGCAGTGTGTGTAGGTAGCACAGTTCGTTTTTTCTGAGCAAGCTCACTGTTTGCACCCCATAGGAAACACAGTAGAGTAGAAGAGTGCTCTTCTGTCAAAAGCAGTATGTGTTTCTTGTAAGGTGAACTTGCGTTTGTTTCCCAGTCTTAAATGGAGTTGATTAACATGTAGTTTTTGGTCATACGAGCAAGAGTTGTTTTCTAGTAAGAAGAGTCACTACTGCGCTCCCATTGCCATACACAGTAGAAATAGCACTTGCGTCTGTTCCCAGCAAGTACAGTGTATTGAACTGAAGAGGATCTACTGTTCTTGTCAGTTTCCTAAGCAGAGTTGAACTAGATATGGCCTGTGTGTGTAGGAAGCACAGTTCTTTTGTTCTGAGCAAGCTTACTGTTCTGGCCCTATAGGAAACAGAGTAGAGAAGATGAGTGCTCTTTTCTCAAAAGCAGAGAATATTTCTTGTAAGGCGAGCTGGCGTTTGTTCCCCAGTCCTAAATGGAGTTGAATCCCATGCAGTTTCTGGTCCTATGAGCAAGAGTTGTTTTCTGGTAAGAAAAGTCACATTGCGCTCCCATTGCCATACACAGTGCAAATAGCACTCGCGTCTGTTCCCAGCAAGTACAGTGTATTGGACTGAATAGGTGCTACTGTTCTTGTCAGTTTTCTAAGCAGAGTTGAACTAGATATGATCCGTGTGTGTAGGAAGCACAGTTCTTTTGTTCTGAGCAAGCTCACTGTTTGGACACCATAGGATACACAGTAGAGTTGAAGAGTGCTCTTTTCTCTAAAGCAGAGTGTGTTTCTTGTAAGGCGAGCTAGCATTTGTTTTGCAGTCCTAAACGGAGTTGAATCCCATGCAGTTTATGGTACTAAGAGCAAGAGTTGTTTTCTGGTAAGAAGAGTCACTATTGTGCTGCCATTGCCATACACAGGACAAATACCACTGGCCTCTGTTCGCAGCAAATACAGTGTATTGGACTGAAGAGGATCTACTGTTCTTGTCAGGTTCCTAAGCAGAATTGAACTAGATATGGCCGTGTGTGTAGGAAGCACAGTTCTTTTGTTCTGAGCAAGCTCACTGTTCGGACCCCATAGGAAACACAGTAGAGTAGAATAGTGCTCTTTTCTCTAAAGCAGAGTGTGTTTCTCGTAAGGTGAGCTAGCGTTTGTTTCGCAGTCCTAAATGGAGTTGAATCAAATGCAGTTTCTGGTCCTACGAGCAAGAGTTGTTTTCTGGTAAGAAGAGTCACTATTACGCTCCCATTGTCATCCACAGGGCAAATAGCACTGGCGTCTGTCCCCAGCAAGTACAGTGTATGGGACTGAAGAGGAGCTACTGTTCTTGTCAGTTTCCTAAGCAGAATTGAACTAGATATAGCCCATGTGTGTAGGAAGCACAGTTCTTTTGTTCTGAGCAAGCTCACTATTCTGGCCCTATAGGAAACCCAGTAGAGTAGAAGAGTGCTCTTTTCTCAAAAGCAGAGTGTGTTTCTTGTAAGGTGAGCTAGCGTTTGTTTCGCAGTCCTAAATGGAGTTGAATCAAATGCAGTTTCTGGTCCTACGAGCAAGAGTTGTTTTCTGGTAAGAAGAGACACTATTGCGCTCCCATTGTCATACACAGGGCAAATAGCACTGGCGTCTGTTGCCAGCATGTACATTGTATTGGACTGAAGAGGAGGTACTGTTCTTGTCAGTTTCCTAAGCAGAGTTGAAAAAGATATGGGTCGTGTGTGTAGGAAGCAAAGTTCTTTTGTTCTGAGCAAGCTCACTGTTCAGACCCCAAAGGAAACACATTAGAGTAGAAGAGTGCTCTTTTCTAAAAAGCAGAGTGTGTTTCTTGTAAGGCGAGCTAGCTTTTGTTTCCCAGTCTGAAATGGAGTTGAATCCCATGCAGTTTCTGGAACTATGAGCAAGAGTTGTTTTCTGGTAAGAAGAGTCACTATTGAGTTCCCATTGTCATACACAGGGCAAATAGCACTGGCGTCTTTTCCCAGCAAGTACAGTGTATTGGACTGAAGAGGAGCTCCTGTTCTTGTCAGTTTCCTAAGCAGAGTTGAACTAGATATAGCTCGTGTGTGTAGGAAGCACAGTTCTTTTGTTCTGAGCAATCTCACTATTCTGGCCATATAGGAAACACAGTAGAGAAGAAGAGTGCTCTTTTCTCAAAAGCAGAGAGTGTTTCTTTTAAGGCGAGCTAACGTTTGTTTCCCAGTCCTAAATGCAGTTGAATCACATGCAGTTACTGGTCCTACGAGCAAGAGTTGTCTTCTGGTAAGAAGCGTCACTATTGCACTCCCATTGTCATACAAAGGGCAAATAGCACTGGCGTCTGTTCCCAGCAGGACAGTGTATGGGACTGAAGAGGAGCTGCTGTTCTTGTCAGTTTCCTAAGCAGAGTTGAACTAGATATGGCCCGTGTGTGTAGGAAGCACAGTTCTTTTGTTCTGAGCATGCTCACTGTTTGGACCCCAAAGGAAACACAGTAGAGTAGAAGAGTGCTCTTTTCTCAAAAGCAGAGTGTGTTTCTTGTAAGGCGAGCTAGCGTTTGTTTCCCAGTCCTAAATGGAGTTGAATCCCATGCAGTTTCTGGTCATATGTGCAAGAGTTGTTTTCTGGTAAGAGAGTCACTATTGCGCTCTTATTGTCATACACAGGGCAAATAGCACTGACGTCTGTTTCCAGCAATTAAAGGGTATTGGACTGAAGAGGAGCTACTGTTCTTATCAGTTTCCTAAGCAGAGTTGAATTAGATATGGCCTGTGTGTGTAGGAAGCACAGTTCTTTTTTCTGAGCATGCTCACTGTTTGGACCCCAAAGGAAACACAGTAGAGTAGAAGAGTGCTATTTCTCGAAAGCAGAGTGTGTTTCTTGTAAGGCTAGCTAGCGTTTGTTTCCCATTCTAAAATGGAGTGGAATACCATGCAGTTTCTGGTCCTACGAGCAAGAGTTGTTTTCTGGTAAGAAGATTCACTATTGTGCTCCAATTGCCATATACAGTGCAAATAGCACTCGCGTGTGTTCCCAGCAAGTACAGTGTATTGGACTGAAGAGGATCTACTGTTCTTGTCAGTTTCCTAAGCAGAGTTGAACTAGATATGATCAGTGTGTAGGAAGCACAGTTCTTTTGTTCTGAGCAAGCTCACTGTTTGGACCCCATAGGATACACAGTAGAGTAGAAGAGTGCTCTTTTCTCTAAAGCAGAGTGTGTTTCTTGTAAGGCGAGCTAGCGTTTGTTTCGCAGTCCTAAATGGAGTTGAATCCCATGCAGTTTATGGTACTACGAGCAAGAGTTGTTTTCTGGTAAGAAGAGTCACTATTGTGCTGCCATTGCCATACACAGGTCAAATACCACTGGCCTCTGTTCGCAGCAAATACAGTGTATTGGACTGAAGAGGATCTACTGTTCTTGTCAGGTTCCTAAGCAGAATTGAACTAGATATGGCCGTGTGTGTAGGAAGCACAGTTCTTTTATTCTGAGCAAGCTCACTGTTCGAACCCATAGGAAACACAGTAGAGTAGAAGAGTGCCCTTTTCTCAAAAGCAGAGTGTGTTTCTTGTAAGGCGAGCTAGCATTTGTTTCCCAGTCCAAAATGGAATTGAATCACATGCAGTTTCTGGTCCTACGAGCAAGAGTTGTTTTCTGGTAAGAGAGACACTATTGCGCTTCCATTGCCATACACAGGGCAAATAGCACTGGCGTCTGTTCCCAGCTTGTACAGTGTATTGGACTAAAGAGGATCTACTGTTCTTGTCAGTTTCCTAAGCAAAATTGAACTAGATATGGCCGTGTGTGTAGGAAGCACAGTGCTTTTGTACTGAGCAAGCTCACTGTTCGAACCCATAGGAAACACAGTAGAGTATAAGAGTGCTCTTTTCTCAAAAGCAGAGTGTGTTTCTTGTAAGGCGAGCTAGCGTTTGTTTCCCAGTACTAAACGGAGTTGAATCACATGTAGTTTCTGGTCCTACGAGCAAGAGTTGTTTTCTGGTAAGAAGAGTCACTATTGCGCTCCCATTGTCATACACAGGGCAAAACGCACTGGCGTCTGTTCCCAGCAAGCACAGTGTATGGAACTGAAGAGGATCTACTGTTCTTGTCAGTTTCCTAAGCTGAATTGAGCTAGATATGGCCGTGTGTGTAGGAAGCACAGTTCTTTTGTTCTGAGCATGCTCACTGTTCTGGCCCTAGAGGAAACCCAGTAGACTAGAAGAGTGCTCTTTTCTCAAAACCAGAGTATGTTTCTTGTAAGGCGAGCTAGCATTTGTTTCCCAGTCCTAAATGGAGTTGAATCACATGCAGTTTTTGGTCCTACGAGCATCAGTTGTTTTCTGGTAAGGAAAGTCACTATTGCCCTCCCATTGCCAAACACAGTGCAAATAGGACTCGCGTCTGTTCCCATCAAGTACAGTGTATTGGACTGAAGAGGAGCTACTGTTCTTGTCAGTTTCCTAAGCAGAGTTGAACTAGATATGGCCCATGTGTGTAGGAAGCACATTTCTTTTGTTCTGAGTAAGCTCACTGTTCGGACCTCATAGGAAACACAGTAGAGTAGAAGAGTGCTCTTTTCTCAAAAGTAGAGTGTGTTTCTTGTAAGGCGAGCTAGTGTTTGTTTCTAAGTCCTAAATGGAGTTAAATCACATGCAGTTTCTGGTTCTATGAGCAAGAGTTGTTTTCTGGTAAGAAGAGTCACTATTGCGCTCCCATTGTCATACACAGGGCAAATAGCACTTGCGCCTGTTCCCAGCATGTACAGTGTATTGGACTGAAGAGGAGCTACTGTTCTTGTAAGTTTCCTAAGCAGAATTGAACTAGATATGGCCTTGTGTGTAGGAAGCACAGTGCTTTTGTACTGAGCAAGCTCACTGTTCGAACCCATAGGAAACACAGTAGAGTAGAAGAGTGATCTTTTCTCAAAAGCAGCTTGTGTTTCTTGTAAGGCGAGCTAGCATTTGTTTCCCAGTCGTAAATGGAGTTCAATCACATGCAGTTTCTGGTCCTATGAGCAAGATTTGGTTTCTGGTAAGAAGAGTCACTATTGTGCTCCCATTGCCATACACAGTGAAAATAGCACTCGCGTCTGTTCCCAGCAAGTACAGTGTATTGGACTGAAGAGGAGCTACTGTTCTTGTCAGTTTGCTAAGCAGAGTTGAACTAGATATGGCCATGTGTGTAGGAAGCACAGTTCTTTTATTCTGAGCAAGCTCACTGTTCGAACCCATAGGAAACACAGTAGAGTAGAAGAGTGCCCTTTTCTCAAAAGCAGAGTGTGTTTCTTGTAAGGCGAGCTAGCATTTGTTTCCCAGTCCTAAATGGAATTGAATCACATGCAGTTTCTGGTCCTACGAGCAAGAGTTGTTTTCTGGTAAGAAGAGTCACTATTGCGCTTCCATTGCCATACACAGGGCAAATAGCACCAGCGTCTGTTCCCAGCTTGTACAGTGTATTGGACTGAAGAGGATCTACTGTTCTTGTCAGTTTCCTAAGCAGAATTGAACTAGATATGGCCGTGTGTGTAGGAAGCACAGTGCTTTTGTACTGAGCAAGCTCACTGTTCGAACCCATAGGAAACACAGTAGAGTAGAAGAGTGCTCTTTTCTCAAAAGCAGAGTGTGTTTCTTGTAAGGCGAGCTAGCGTTTGTTTCCCAGTCCTAAATGGAGTTGAATCTCATGTAGTTTCTGGTCCTACGAGCAAGAGTTGTTTTCTGGTAATGAAAGTCACTATTGCCCTCCCATTGCCACACACAGTGCAAATAGCACTCGCGTCTGTTCCCATCAAGTACAGTGTATTGGACTGAAGAGGAGCTACTCTTCCTGTCAGTTTCCTAAGCAGAGTTGAACTAGATATGGCCCATGTGTGTAGGGAGCACAGTTCTTTTGTTCTGAGCAAGCTCACTGTTTGGACCTCATAGAAAACACAGTAGAGTAGAAGAGTGCTCTTTTCTCAAATGTAGAGTGTGTTTCTTTTAAGGCGAGCTAGTGTTTGTTTCTCAGTCCTAAATGGAGTTAAATCACATGCAGTTTCTGGTCCTATGAGCAAGAGTTGTTTTCTGGTAAGAAGAGTCACTATTGCGCTCCCATTGTCATACACAGGGCAAATATCACTGGCGTCTGTTCCCAGCATGTACAGTGTATTGGACTGAAGAGGAACTACTGTTCTTGTCAGTTTCCTAAGCAGAATTGAACTAGATATGGCCTTGTGTGTAGGAAGCACAGTGCTTTTGTACTGAGCAAGCTCACTGTTCGAACCCATAGGAAACACAGTAGAGTAGAAGAGTGATCTTTTCTCAAAAGCAGGGTGTTTCTTGTAAGGCGAGCTAGCATTTGTTTCCCGGTCGTAAATGGAGTTCAATCACATGCATTTTCTGGTCCTATGAGCAAGATTTGGTTTCTGGTAAGAAGAGTCACTATTGTGCTCCCATTGCCACACACAGTGCAAATAGCACTGGCGTCTGTTCCCAGCAAGTATAGTGTATTGGACTTAAGAGGAGCTACTGTTCTTGTCAGTTTCCTAAGCAGAGTTGAACTAGATATGGCCCCTGTGTGTAGGAAGAACAGTTCTTTTCTTCTGAGCAAGCTCACTGTTCGGACCACATAGGAAACACAGTAGAGTAGAAGAGTGCTCTTTTCTCAAAAGCAGAGTGTGTTTCATGTAAGGTGAGCTAGTGTTTGTTTCCCAGTCTGAAATGGAGTTGAATCCCATGGAGTCTCTGGTCCTACGAGCAAGAGTTTTTTTCTGGTAAGAAGAGTCACTATTACGCTCCCATTGTCATCCACAGGGCAAATAGCACTCGCGTCTGTCCCCAGCAAGTACAGTGTATGGGACTGAAGAGGAGCTACTGTTCTTGTCAGTTTCCTAAGCAGAATTGAACTAGATATGGCCGTGTGTGTAGGAAGCACAGTTCTTTTGTACTCAGCAAGCTCACTATTCGAACCCATAAGAAACACAGTAGAGAAGAAGAGTGCCCTTTTCTCAAAAGCACAGTGTGTTTCTTGTAAGGCGAGCTAGCATTTGTTTCCCAGTCCTAAATGGAGTTCATTCACATGCAGTTTCTGGTCCTACGAGCAAGAGTTGTTTTCTGGTAAGAAGAGTCACTATTGTGCTCCCATTGTCATACACAGTGCAAGTAGCACTGGCGTCAGTTCCCAGCATGTACAGTGTATTGGACTGAAGAGGATCTACTGTTGTTGTCAGTTTCCTAAGAAGAATTGAACTAGATATGGCCGTGTGTGTAGGAAGCACAGTTCTTTTGTTCTGAACAAGCTCACTGTTCTGTCCCTATAGGAAACACAGTAGAGTAGAAGAGTGCTCTTTTCTCAAAAGCAGAGTGTGTTTCTTGTAAGGCGAGCTTGCGTTTGTTTCCCATTCCTAAATGGAGTTGAATCACATGCAGTTTCTGGTCCTACGAGCAAGAGTTGTTTTCTGGTAAGGAAAGTCACTATTGTACTCCCTTTGCCATACACAGTGCAAATAGCACTCGCGTCTGTTCCCGGCAAGTACAGTGTATCGGACTGAAGAGGAGCTACTGTTCTTGTCAGGTTTCTAAGCAGAGTTGAACTAGATATGGCCCGTGTGTGTAGGAAGCACAGTTCTTATGTTCTGAGCAAGCTCACTGTTTTGACCCCATAAGAAACAGAGTAGAGTAGATGAGTGCTCTTTTCTCTAAAGCAGAGTGTGTTTCTTGTAAGGTGAGCTCGCGTTTGATTCCCAGTCCTAAATGGAGTTGAGTCACAGGCAGTTTTTGATCCTACGAGCAAGAGTTGTTTTCTGGTAAGAAGAGTCACTATTGAGCTCCAAATGCCATAAACAGTGCAAATAGCACTCGCGACTGTTCCCAGCAAGTACAGTGTATTGGACTGTATAGGAGCTACTGTTCTTGTCAGTTTCCTAAGCAAAGTTGAACTTGATCTGGCCCGTGTGTAGGAAGCACAGTTCTTTTGTTCTGAGCAAGCTCACTGTTCTGGCCCTAAAGGAAACACAGTAGAGTAGAAGACTGTTCTTTTCTCAAAAGCAGAGTGTGTTTCTTGGAAGGCGAGCTAGCATTTGTTTCCCAGTCCTAAATGGAGTTGAATCACATGCAGTTTCTGGTCCTACGAGCAAGAGTTGTTTTATGGAAAGAAGAGTCACTATTGCGCTGCCATTGCCATACACAGTGCAAATAGCACTGGCGTCTGTTCCCAGCAAGTACAGTGTGTTGAACTGAAGAGGATCTACTGTTGTTGTCAGTTTCCTAAGAAGAATTGAACTAGATATGGCCGTGTGTGTAGGAAGCACAGTTCTTTTGTTCTGAGCAAGCTCACTTTTCGGACCCCATAGGATACACAGTAGAGTAGAAGAGTGCTCTTTTCTCAAAAGCAGAGTGTGTTTCTTGTAAGGAGAGCTGGCGTTTGTTTCCCAGTCCTAAATGGCGTTGAATCACATGCAGTTTGTGGTCCTACGAGGAAGAAATGATTTCTGGTAGGAAAGTCACTATTGCGCTCCCATTGACAGACACAGTGCAAATAGCACATGCATCTGTTCCCAGCAAGTACAGTGTATCGGACTGAAGAGGTGCTACTGTTCCTGTCAGTTTTCTAAGCAGAGTTGAACTAGATAAGGCCCGTGTGTGTAGGAAGCACAGTTCATATGTTCTGAGCAAGCTCACTGTTCTGGCCCAATAGGAAAAACAGTAGAGTAGAAGAGTGCTCTTTTCTCTAAAGCAGAGTGTGTTTCTTGTAAGGCGAGCTAGCGTTTGTTTTCTAGTCCTAAATGGAGTTGAATCACATGCAGTTTCTGGTGCTACGAACAAGAGTTTTTTTCTGGTAAGGAAAGTCACGTTGCGCTCCCATTGCCATTCACAGTGCAAATAGCACTCGCGTCTTTTCCCATTAAGTACAGTGTATTGGACTGAATAGGTGCTACTGTTCTTGTCAGTTTCCTAGGGCAGAGTTGAACTAGATATGATCCGTGTGTGTAGGAAGCACAGTTCTTTTGTTCTGAGAAAGCTCACTGTTTGGACCCCATAGGAAACACAGTAGAGTAGATGAGTGCTCTTATCTCTAAAGCAGAGTGTGTTTCTTGTAAAGAGAGATAGCGTTTGTTTCCCAGTCTTAAATGGAGTTGAATCCCATTCAGTTTCTGGTACTATGAGCAAGAGTTGTTTTCTGGTAAGAAGAGACACTATTGCGCTGCCCTTGCCATACACAGGACAAATAGCACTGGCGTCTGTTCGCAGCAAGTACAGTGTATTGGACTGAAGAGGATCTACTGTTCTTGTCAGTTTCCTAAGCAGAATTGAACTAGATATGGCCGTGTGTATAGGAAGCACAGTTCTTTTGTTCTGAGCAAGCTCACTTGAGGACCCCATAGGAAACACAGTAGAGTAGAAGAGTGCTCTTTTCTCAAAAGCAGAGTGTGTTTCTTTTAAGGAGAGCTAGCGTTTGTTTCCCAGTCCTAAATTGAGTTGAATCACATGCAGTTTCTGGTCCTACGAGCAAGAGTTGTTTTCTGGTAAGGAAAGTCACTATTGTGCTCCCATTGACATACTCAGTGCAAATAGCACTAGCGTCTGTTCCCCGCAAGTACAGTGTATCGGACTGAAGAGGAGCTACTGTTCTTGTCAGTTTCCTAAGCAGAGTTGAACTAGATATGGCCCGTGTGTGTAGGAAGCACAGTTATTATGTTCTGAGCAAGATCACTGTTCTGGCACTATAGGAAACACAGTAGAGAAGAATGGTACTCTTTTCTCAAAAGCAGAGTGTGTTTCTTGTAAGGCGAGCTATCGTTTGTTTCCTAGTCCTAAATGGAGTTGAATCACATGCAGTTTTTGGTCCTATGAACAAGAGTTGTTTTCTGGTAAGAAAAGTCACATTGCGCTCCCATTGCCATACACAGTGCAAATAGCACTCGCGTCTGTTCCCAGCTAGTACAGTGTATTGGACTGAATAGGTGCTACTGTACTTGTCAGTTTCCTAAGCAGAGTTGAACTAGATATGATCCGTGTGTGTAGGAAGCACAGTTCTTTTGTTCTGAGCAAGGTCACTGTTTGGACCCCATAGGATACACAGTAGAGTAGAAGAGTGCTCTTTTCTCTAAAGCAGAGTGTGTTTCTTGTAAGGCGAGCTAGCGTTTGTTTCGCAGTCCTAAATGGAGTTGAATCCCATGCAGTTTATGGTACTAAGAGCAAGAGATGTTTTCTGGTAAGAAGAGTCACTATTGTGCTGCCATTGCCATACACAGGACAAATACCACTGGCCTCTGTTCGCAGCAAATGCAGTGTATTGGACTGAAGAGGATCTACTGTTCTTGTCAGGTTCCTAAGCAGAATTGAACTAGATATGGCCGTGTGTGTAGGAAGCACAGTTCTTTTGTTCTGAGCAAGCTCACTGTTCGGACCCCATAGGAAACACAGTAGAGTAGAATACTGCTCTTTTCTCTAAAGCAGAGTGTGTTTCTTGTAAGGTGAGCTCGCGTTTGTTTCCCAGTCCTAAATGGAGTTGAGTCACAGGCAGTTTTTGGTCCTACGAGCATGAGTTCTTTTCTGGTAAGAAGAGTCACTATTGCGCTCCAAATGCCATACACAGTGCAAATAGCACTCGCGTCTGTTCCCAGCAAGTACAGTGTATCGGAATCAAGAGGATCTACTGTTCTTGTCAGTTTCCTAGGCAGAGTTGAACTAGATATGGCCCGTGTGTGGGAAGCACAGTTCTTTTGTTCTGAGCAAGCTCACTGTTCGGACCCCATTGGAAACACAGTAGAGTAGAAGAGTGCTCTTTCCTCAAAAGCAGAGTGTGTTTCATGTAAGGCGAGCTAGCATTTGTTTCCTAGTCCTAAATGGAGTTGAATCACATGCAGTTTCTGGGCCTAGGAGCAAGAGTTGTTTTCTGGTAAGAAGATTCACTATTGTGCTCCCATTGCCATACACAGTGCAAATAGCACTCGCGTCTGTTCCCAGCAAGCACAGTGTATCGGACTGAAGAGGAGCTACTGTTCTTGTCAGTTTCCTAAGCAGAGTTGAACTAGATATGGCCCCTGTGTGTAGGAAGCAGAGTTCTTTTATTCTGAGCAAGCTCACTTTTCGGACCCCATAGGAAACACAGTAGAGTAGAAGAGTGCCCTTTTCTCAAAAGCAGAGCGTGTTTCTTGTAAGGCGAGCTAGCGTTTGTTTCCCAGTCCTAAATGGAGTTGAATTACATGCAGTTTCTGGTCCTACGAGCAAGAGTTGTTTTCTGGTAAAAAGAGTCATTATTGTGCTCTCATTGCCATAGACAGTGCAAAGAGCACTCGCGTCTGTTCCCAGCAAGTACAGTGTATTGGACTGAACACAAGTTACTGTTCTTGTCAGTTTCCTAAGTAGAGTTGAACTAGATATGTCCCGTGTGTGTATGAAGCACAGTTCTTTTGTTCTAAGCAAGCTCATTGTTCTGGCCCTATAGGAAACACAGTAGAGAAGAAGAGTGATCTTTTCTCAAAAACAGAGTGTGTTTCTTGTAAGGCAAGCTAGCGTTTGTTTCCGAGTCCTAAATGGAGTTGAGTCACATGCAGTTTCTGGTCCTATGAGCAAGAGATGTTTTCTGGTAAAAAAAGTCACTGTTGTGCTCCCATTGCCAAACACAGTGCAAATAGCACTTGCGTCTGTTCCCAGCAAGTACAGTGTACTGGACTGAAGAGGATCTACTGTTCTTCTCAGTTTCCTAAGCAGAGATGAACTAGATATGGCCCGTGTGTGTAGGAAGCACAGTTCTTTTGTTCTGAGCAAGCTCACTGTTCGGACCCCGTAGGAAACACAGAAGAGTAGAAGAGTGCTCTTTTCTCAAAAGCAGAGTGTGTTTCTTGTACAGCGAGCTCGCGTTTGTTTCCCAGTCCTAAATGGAGTTGAATCACATGCAGTTTCTGGTCCTACGAGCAAGAGTTGTTTTCTGGTAAGAAGAGTCATTATTGTGCTCCCATTGTCATACACAGGGCAAATAGAACTGGCGTTTGTTCCCAGGATGTACAGTGTATTGGACTGAAGAAGATCTACTGTTCTTGTCAGGTTCCTAAGCAGAATTGAACTAGATTTGGCAGTGTGTGTAGGAAGCACAGTTCTTTTGTTCTGAGCAAGCTCACTGTTCGGACCCATAGGAAACACAGTAGAGTAGAAGAGTGCTCGTTTCTCAAAAAGCAGAGTGTGTTTCTTGTAAGGCAAGCTAGCGTTTGTTTCCCAGTCTTAAATGGAGTTGAATCACATCCAGTTTCCGGCCCTCAAGTAAGAGTTGTTTTCGGGGAAGAAGAGTGACTATTGCGCTCCCATTGACATGCACAGGGCAAATAGCACTGGCGTCTGTTCCCAGCATATACAGTGTATTGGACTGAAGAGGAGCTACTGTTCTTGTCAGTTTCCTAAGCAGAGTTGAACTAGATATGGCCCCTGTGTCTAGGAAGCACAGTTCTTTTGTTCTGAGCAACCTGACTGTTCTGGCCCTAAAGGAAACACAGTAGAGTAGAAGACTGCTCTTTTCTCAAAAGCAGAGTGTGTTTCTTGTAAGGCGAGCTAGCGTTTGTTTCCAGTCCTAAATGGAGTTGAACCACATGCAGTTTCTGGTCCTATGAGCAAGAGTTGTTTTCTGGTAAGGAAAGTCACTATTGCCCTCCCATTGCCACACACAGTGCAAATAGCACTCGCGTCTGTTCCCATCAAGTACAGTGTATTGGACTGAAGAGGAGCTACTCTTCTTGTCAGTTTCCTAAGCAGAGTTGAACTAGATATGGCCCATGTGTGTAGGAAGCACAGTTCTTTTGTTCTGAGCAAGCTCACTGTTCGGAACTCATAGAAAACACAGTAGAGTAGAATAGTGCTCTTTTCTCAAAAGTAGAGTGTGTTTCTTCTAAGGCGAGCTAGTGTTTGTTTCTAAGTCCTAAATGGAGTTAAATCACATGCAGTTTCTGGTCCTATGAGCAAGAGTTTTTTTCTGGTAAGAAGAGTCACTATTGCGCTCCCATTGTCATACACAGGGCAAATATCACTGGCGTCTGTTCCCAGCATGTACAGTGTATTGGACTGAAGAGGAACTACTGTTCTTGTCAGTTTCCTAAGCAGAAATGAACTAGATATGGCCTTGTGTGTAGGAAGCACAGTGCTTTTGTACTGAGCAAGCTCACTGTTCGAACCCATAGGAAACACAGTAGAGTAGAAGAGTGATCTTTTCTCAAAAGCAGAGTGTTTCTTGTAAGGCGAGCTAGCATTTGTTTCCCAGTCGTAAATGGAGTTCAATCACATGCAGTTTCTGGTCCTATGAGCAAGATTTGGTTTCTGGTAAGAAGAGTCACTATTGTGCTCCCATTGCCACACACAGTGCAAATAGCACTGGCGTCTGTTCCCAGCAAGTACAGTGTATTGGACTGAAGAGGAGCTACTGTTCTTGTCAGTTTCCTAAGCAGAGTTGAACTAGATATGGCCGTGTGTGTAGGAAGCACAGTTCTTTTTTTCTGAGCAAGCTCAATGTTTGGACCCCATAGGAAACACAGTAGAGTAGAAGAGTGCTCTTTTCTCAAAAGCAGAGTGATTTATTTGTAAGGCGAGCTAGCGTTTGTTTCCCAGTCCTAAATGGAGTTGAATCACATGCAGTTTCTGGTCCTACGAGCAAGAATTTTTTTCTGGTAAGAAGAATCACTATTGCGCTCCCATTGTCATACACAGGGCAAATAGGACTGGCGTCTGTTCCCAGCATGTACAGTGTATTGGACTGAAGAAGAGCTACTGTTCTTGTCAGTTTTCTAAGTAGAAGTGAACAGGATATGGCCGTGTGTGTAGGAAGCACAGTTCTTTTGTTCTGAGCAAGCTCACTGTTCGGACCCCATAAGAAACACAGTAGAGTAGAAGAGTGCTCTTTTCTCAAAAGCAGAGTGTGTTTCTTGGAAGGCGAGCTAGCATTTGTTTCCCAGTCTGAAATGGAGTTGAATCCCATGCAGTTTCTGGTCCTACGAGCAAGAGTTGTTTTATGGTAAGAAGAGTCACTATTACGCTCCCATTGTCATCCACAGGGCAAATAGCACTGGCGTCTGTCCCCAGCAAGTACAGTGTATGGGACTGAAGAGGAGCTACTGTTCTTGTCAGTTTCCTAAGCAGAATTGAACTAGATATGGCCGTGTGTGTAGGAAGCCCAGTACTTTTGTACTCAGCATGCTCACTGTTCGAACCCATAAGAAACACAGTAGAGTAGAAGAGTGCCCTTTTCTCAAAAGCACAGTGTGTTTCTTGTAAGGCAAGCTAGCATTTGTTTCCCAGTCCTAAATGGAGTTCATTCACATGCAGTTTCTGGTCCTACGAGCAAGAGTTGTTTTCTGGTAAGAAGAGTCACTATTGTGCTCCCATTGTCATACACAGTGCAAGTAGCACTGGCGTCAGTTCCCAGCATGTACAGTGTATTGGACTGAAGAGGATCTACTGTTGTTGTCAGTTTCCTAAGAAGAATTGAACAAGATATGGCCGTGTGTGTAGGAAGCACAGTTCTTTTGTTCTGAACAAGCTCACTGTTCTGTCCCTATAGGAAACACAGTAGAGTAGAAGAGTGCTCTTTTCTCAAAAGCAGAGTGTGTTTCTTGTAAGGCGAGCTTGCGTTTGTTTCCCATTCCTAAATGGAGTTGAATCACATGCAGTTTCTGGTCCTACGAGCAAGAGTTGTTTTCTGGTAAGGAAAGTCACTATTGCACTCCCTTTGCCATACACAGTGCAAATAGCACTCGCGTCTGTTCCCAGCAAGTACAGTGTATCGGACTGAAGAGGAGCTACTGTTCTTGTCAGGTTTCTAAGCAGAGTTGAACTAGATATGGCCCGTGTGTGTAGGAAGCACAGTTCTTATGTTCTGAGCAAGCTCACTGTTTTGACCCCATAAGAAACAGAGTAGAGTAGATGAGTGCTCTTTTCTCTAAAGCAGAGTGTGTTTCTTGTAAGGTGAGCTCGCGTTTGATTCCCAGTCCTAAATGGAGTTGAGTCACAGGCAGTTTTTGATCCTACGAGCAAGAGTTGTTTTCTGGTAAGAAGAGTCACTATTGAGCTCCAAATGCCATAAACAGTGCAAATAGCACTCGCGACTGTTCCCAGCAAGTACAGTGTATTGGACTGTATAGGAGCTACTGTTCTTGTCAGTTTCCTAAGCAAAGTTGAACTTGATCTGGCCCGTGTGTAGGAAGCACAGTTCTTTTGTTCTGAGCAAGCTCACTGTTCTGGCCCTAAAGGAAACACAGTAGAGTAGAAGACTGTTCTTTTCTCAAAAGCAGAGTGTGTTTCTTGGAAGGCGAGCTAGCATTTGTTTCCCAGTCCTAAATGGAGTTGAATCACATGCAGTTTCTGGTCCTACGAGCAAGAGTTGTTTTATGGAAAGAAGAGTCACTATTGCGCTGCCATTGCCATACACAGTGCAAATAGCACTGGCGTCTGTTCCCAGCAAGTACAGTGTGTTGAACTGAAGAGGATCTACTGTTGTTGTCAGTTTCCTAAGAAGAATTGAACTAGATATGGCCGTGTGTGTAGGAAGCACAGTTCTTTTGTTCTGAGCAAGCTCACTTTTCGGACCCCATAGGAAACACAGTAGAGTAGAAGAGTGCTCTTTTCTCAAAAGCAGAGTGTGTTTCTTGTAAGGAGAGCTAGCGTTTGTTTCCCAGTCCTAAATGGCGTTGAATCACATGCAGTTTGTGGTCCTACGAGGAATAAATGTTTTCTGGTAGGAAAGTCACTATTGCGCTCCCATTGACAGACACAGTGCAAATAGCACATGCATCTGTTCCCAGCAAGTACAGTGTATCGGACTGAAGAGGTGCTACTGTTCCTGTCAGTTTTCTAAGCAGAGTTGAACTAGATAAGGCCCGTGTGTGTAGGAAGCACAGTTCATATGTTCTGAGCAAGCTCACTGTTCTGGCCCAATAGGAAAAACAGTAGAGTAGAAGAGTGCTCTTTTCTCTAAAGCAGAGTGTGTTTCTTGTAAGGCGAGCTAGCGTTTGTTTTCTAGTCCTAAATGGAGTTGAATCTCATGCAGTTTCTGGTGCTACGAACAAGAGTTTTTTTCTGGTAAGGAAAGTCACGTTGCGCTCCCATTGCCATTCACAGTGCAAATAGCACTCGCGTCTTTTCCCATTAAGTACAGTGTATTGGACTGAATAGGTGCTACTGTTCTTGTCAGTTTCCTAGGGCAGAGTTGAACTAGATATGATCCGTGTGTGTAGGAAGCACAGTTCTTTTGTTCTGAGAAAGCTCACTCTTTGGACCCCATAGGAAACACAGTAGAGTAGATGAGTGCTCTTTTCTCTAAAGCAGAGTGTGTTTCTTGTAAAGAGAGATAGCGTTTGTTTCCCA
This sequence comes from Peromyscus eremicus, assembly GCF_949786415.1. NCBI lineage: Eukaryota > Metazoa > Chordata > Mammalia > Rodentia > Cricetidae > Peromyscus > Peromyscus eremicus. The sequence goes on along the minus strand of NW_026734907.1, from coordinate 122,064 downwards.
GTCTTAAATGGAGTTGAATCCCATTCAGTTTCTGGTACTATGAGCAAGAGTTGTTTTCTGGTAAGAAGAGACACTATTGCGCTGCCATTGCCATACACAGGACAAATAGCACTGGCGTCTGTTCGCAGCAAGTACAGTGTATTGGACTGAAGAGGATCTACTGTTCTTGTCAGTTTCCTAAGCAGAATTGAACTAGATATGGCCGTGTGTATAGGAAGCACAGCTCTTTTGTTCTGAGCAAGCTCACTTGAGGACCCCATAGGAAACACAGTAGAGTAGAAGAGTGCTCTTTTCTCAAAAGCAGAGTGTGTTTCTTTTAAGGAGAGCTAGCGTTTGTTTCCCAGTCCTAAATTGAGTTGAATCACATGCAGTTTCTGGTCCTACGAGCAAGAGTTGTTTTCTGGTAAGGAAAGTCACTATTGTGCTCCCATTGACATACACAGTGCAAATAGCACTAGCGTCTGTTCCCCGCAAGTACAGTGTATCGGACTGAAGAGGAGCTACTGTTCTTGTCAGTTTCCTAAGCAGAGTTGAACTAGATATGGCCCGTGTGTGTAGGAAGCACAGTTATTATGTTCTGAGCAAGATCACTGTTCTGGCACTATAGGAAAAACAGTAGAGAAGAATGGTACTCTTTTCTCAAAAGCAGAGTGTGTTTCTTGTAAGGCGAGCTATCGTTTGTTTCCTAGTCCTAAATGGAGTTGAATCACATGCAGTTTTTGGTCCTATGAACAAGAGTTGTTTTCTGGTAAGAAAAGTCACATTGCGCTCCCATTGCCATACACAGTGCAAATAGCACTCGCGTCTGTTCCCAGCTAGTACAGTGTATTGGACTGAATAGGTGCTACTGTACTTGTCAGTTTCCTAAGCAGAGTTGAACTAGATATGATCCGTGTGTGTAGGAAGCACAGTTCTTTTGTTCTGAGCAAGGTCACTGTTTGGACCCCATAGGATACACAGTAGAGTAGAAGAGTGCTCTTTTCTCTAAAGCAGAGTGTGTTTCTTGTAAGGCGAGCTAGCGTTTGTTTCACAGTCCTAAATGGAGTTGAATCCCATGCAGTTTATGGTACTAAGAGCAAGAGATGTTTTCTGGTAAGAAGAGTCACTATTGTGCTGCCATTGCCATACACAGGACAAATACCACTGGCCTCTGTTCGCAGCAAATGCAGTGTATTGGACTGAAGAGGATCTACTGTTCTTGTCAGGTTCCTAAGCAGAATTGAACTAGATATGGCCGTGTGTGTAGGAAGCACAGTTCTTTTGTTCTGAGCAAGCTCACTGTTCGGACCCCATAGGAAACACAGTAGAGTAGAATACTGCTCTTTTCTCTAAAGCAGAGTGTGTTTCTTGTAAGGTGAGCTCGCGTTTGTTTCCCAGTCCTAAATGGAGTTGAGTCACAGGCAGTTTTTGGTCCTACGAGCATGAGTTCTTTTCTGGTAAGAAGAGTCACTATTGCGCTCCAAATGCCATACACAGTGCAAATAGCACTCGCGTCTGTTCCCAGCAAGTACAGTGTATCGGAATCAAGAGGATCTACTGTTCTTGTCAGTTTCCTAGGCAGAGTTGAACTAGATATGGCCCGTGTGTGGGAAGCACAGTTCTTTTGTTCTGAGCAAGCTCACTGTTCGGACCCCATAGGAAACACAGTAGAGTAGAAGAGTGCTCTTTCCTCAAAAGCAGAGTGTGTTTCATGTAAGGCGAGCTAGCATTTGTTTCCTAGTCCTAAATGGAGTTGAATCACATGCAGTTTCTGGGCCTAGGAGCAAGAGTTGTTTTCTGGTAAGAAGATTCACTATTGTGCTCCCATTGCCATACACAGTGCAAATAGCACTCGCGTCTGTTCCCAGCAAGCACAGTGTATCGGACTGAAGAGGAGCTACTGTTCTTGTCAGTTTCCTAAGCAGAGTTGAACTAGATATGGCCCCTGTGTGTAGGAAGCAGAGTTCATTTATTCTGAGCAAGCTCACTTTTCGGACCCCATAGGAAACACAGTAGAGTAGAAGAGTGCCCTTTTCTCAAAAGCAGAGCGTGTTTCTTGTAAGGCGAGCTAGCGTTTGTTTCCCAGTCCTAAATGGAGTTGAATTACATGCAGTTTCTGGTCCTACGAGCAAGAGTTGTTTTCTGGTAAAAAGAGTCATTATTGTGCTCTCATTGCCATAGACAGTGCAAAGAGCCCTCGCGTCTGTTCCCAGCAAGTACAGTGTATTGGACTGAACACAAGTTACTGTTCTTGTCAGTTTCCTAAGTAGAGTTGAACTAGATATGTCCCGTGTGTGTATGAAGCACAGTTCTTTTGTTCTAAGCAAGCTCATTGTTCTGGCCCTATAGGAAACACAGTAGAGAAGAAGAGTGATCTTTTCTCAAAAACAGAGTGTGTTTCTTGTAAGGCAAGCTAGCGTTTGTTTCCGAGTCCTAAATGGAGTTGAGTCACATGCAGTTTCTGGTCCTATGAGCAAGAGATGTTTTCTGGTAAAAAAAAGTCACTGTTGTGCTCCCATTGCCAAACACAGTGCAAATAGCACTTGCGTCTGTTCCCAGCAAGTACAGTGTACTGGACTGAAGAGGATCTACTGTTCTTCTCAGTTTCCTAAGCAGAGATGAACTAGATATGGCCCGTGTGTGTAGGAAGCACAGTTCTTTTGTTCTGAGCAAGCTCACTGTTCGGACCCCGTAGGAAACACAGAAGAGTAGAAGAGTGCTCTTTTCTCAAAAGCAGAGTGTGTTTCTTGTACAGCGAGCTCGCGTTTGTTTCCCAGTCCTAAATGGAGTTGAATCACATGCAGTTTCTGGTCCTACGAGCAAGAGTTGTTTTCTGGTAAGAAGAGTCATTATTGTGCTCCCATTGTCATACACAGGGCAAATAGAACTGGCGTCTGTTCCCAGGATGTACAGTGTATTGGACTGAAGAAGATCTACTGTTCTTGTCAGGTTCCTAAGCAGAATTGAACTAGATTTGGCAGTGTGTGTAGGAAGCACAGTTCTTTTGTTCTGAGCAAGCTCACTGTTCGGACCCATAGGAAACACAGTAGAGTAGAAGAGTGCTCGTTTCTCAAAAAGCAGAGTGTGTTTCTTGTAAGGCAAGCTAGCGTTTGTTTCCCAGTCTTAAATGGAGTTGAATCACATCCAGTTTCCGGCCCTCAAGTAAGAGTTGTTTTCGGGGAAGAAGAGTGACTATTGCGCTCCCATTGACATGCACAGGGCAAATAGCACTGGCGTCTGTTCCCAGCATATACAGTGTATTGGACTGAAGAGGAGCTACTGTTCTTGTCAGTTTCCTAAGCAGAGTTGAACTAGATATGGCCCCTGTGTGTAGGAAGCACAGTTCTTTTGTTCTGAGCAACCTGACTGTTCTGGCCCTAAAGGAAACACAGTAGAGTAGAAGACTGCTCTTTTCTCAAAAGCAGAGTGTGTTTCTTTTAAGGCGAGCTAGCGTTTGTTTCCAGTCCTAAATGGAGTTGAACCACATGCAGTTTCTGGTCCTATGAGCAAGAGTTGTTTTCTGGTAAGGAAAGTCACTATTGCCCTCCCATTGCCACACACAGTGCAAATAGCACTCGCGTCTGTTCCCATCAAGTACAGTGTATTGGACTGAAGAGGAGCTACTCTTCTTGTCAGTTTCCTAAGCAGAGTTGAACTAGATATGGCCCATGTGTGTAGGAAGCACAGTTCTTTTGTTCTGAGCAAGCTCACTGTTCGGAACTCATAGAAAACACAGTAGAGTAGAATAGTGCTCTTTTCTCAAAAGTAGAGTGTGTTTCTTCTAAGGCGAGCTAGTGTTTGTTTCTAAGTCCTAAATGGAGTTAAATCACATGCAGTTTCTGGTCCTATGAGCAAGAGTTTTTTTCTGGTAAGAAGAGTCACTATTGCGCTCCCATTGTCATACACAGGGCAAATATCACTGGCGTCTGTTCCCAGCATGTACAGTGTATTGGACTGAAGAGGAACTACTGTTCTTGTCAGTTTCCTAAGCAGAAATGAACTAGATATGGCCTTGTGTGTAGGAAGCACAGTGCTTTTGTACTGTGCAAGCTCACTGTTCGAACCCATAGGAAACACAGTAGAGTAGAAGAGTGATCTTTTCTCAAAAGCAGAGTGTTTCTTGTAAGGCGAGCTAGCATTTGTTTCCCAGTCGTAAATGGAGTTCAATCACATGCAGTTTCTGGTCCTATGAGCAAGATTTGGTTTCTGGTAAGAAGAGTCACTATTGTGCTCCCATTGCCACACACAGTGCAAATAGCACTGGCGTCTGTTCCCAGCAAGTACAGTGTATTGGACTGAAGAGGAGCTACTGTTCTTGTCAGTTTCCTAAGCAGAGTTGAACTAGATATGGCCGTGTGTGTAGAAAGCACAGTTCTTTTTTTCTGAGCAAGCTCAATGTTTGGACCCCATAGGAAACACAGTAGAGTAGAAGAGTGCTCTTTTCTCAAAAGCAGAGTGATTTATTTGTAAGGCGAGCTAGCGTTTGTTTCCCAGTCCTAAATGGAGTTGAATCACATGCAGTTTCTGGTCCTACGAGCAAGAATTTTTTTCTGGTAAGAAGAATCACTATTGCGCTCCCATTGTCATACACAGGGCAAATAGGACTGGCGTCTGTTCCCAGCATGTACAGTGTATTGGACTGAAGAAGAGCTACTGTTCTTGTCAGTTTTCTAAGTAGAAGTGAACAGGATATGGCCGTGTGTGTAGGAAGCACAGTTCTTTTGTTCTGAGCAAGCTCACTGTTCGGACCCCATAAGAAACACAGTAGAGTAGAAGAGTGCTCTTTTCTCAAAAGCAGAGTGTGTTTCTTGGAAGGCGAGCTAGCATTTGTTTCCCAGTCTGAAATGGAGTTGAATCCCATGCAGTTTCTGGTCCTACGAGCAAGAGTTGTTTTATGGTAAGAAGAGTCACTATTACGCTCCCATTGTCATCCACAGGGCAAATAGCACTGGCGTCTGTCCCCAGCAAGTACAGTGTATGGGACTGAAGAGGAGCTACTGTTCTTGTCAGTTTCCTAAGCAGAATTGAACTAGATATGGCCGTGTGTGTAGGAAGCCCAGTACTTTTGTACTCAGCATGCTCACTGTTCGAACCCATAAGAAACACAGTAGAGTAGAAGAGTGCCCTTTTCTCAAAAGCACAGTGTGTTTCTTGTAAGGCGAGCTAGCATTTGTTTCCCAGTCCTAAATGGAGTTGAATCACATGCAGTTTCTGGTCCTACGAGCAAGAGTTGTTTTCTGGTAAGAAGAGTCACTATTGTGCTCCCATTGTCATACACAGTGCAAGTAGCACTGGCGTCAGTTCCCAGCATGTACAGTGAATTGGACTGAAGAGGATCTTCTGTTGTTGTCAGTTTCCTAAGAAGAAATGAACTAGATATGGCCGTGTGTGTAGGAAGCACAGTTCTTTTGTTCTGAGCAAGCTCACTGTTCTGTCCCTATAGGAAACACAGTAGAGTAGAAGAGTGCTCTTTTCTCAAAAGCAGAGTGTGTTTCTTGTAAGGCGAGCTAGCGTTTGTTTCCCAGTCCTAAATGGAGTTGAATCACATGCAGTTTCTGGTCCTACGAGCAAGAGTTGTTTTCTGGTAAGGAAAGTCACTATTGCACTCCCATTGCCATACACAGTGCAAATAGCACTCGCGTCTGTTCCCAGCAAGTACAGTGTATCAGACTGAAGAGGAGCTACTGTTCTTGTCAGGTTTCTAAGCAGAGTTGAACTAGATATGGCCCGTGTGTGTAGGAAGCACAGTTCTTATGTTCTGAGCAAGCTCACTGTTTGGACCCCATAAGAAACAGAGTAGAGTAGAAGAGTGCTCTTTTCTCTAAAGCAGAGTGTGTTTCTTGTAAGGTGAGCTCACGTTTGTTTCCCAGTCCTAAATGGAGTTGAATCACAGGCAGTTTTTGATCCTACGAGCAAGAGTTGTTTTCTGGTAAGAAGAGTCACTATTGCGCTCCAAATGCCATAAACAGTGCAAATAGCACTCGCAACTGTTCCCAGCAAGTACAGTGTATTGGACTGTATAGGAGCTACTGTTCTTGTCAGTTTCCTAAGCAGAGTTAAACTAGATCTGGCCCGTGTGTAGGAAGCACAGTTCTTTTGTTCTGAGCAAGCTCACTGTTCTGGCCCTAAAGAAACACAGTAGAGTAGAAGACTGTTCTTTTCTCAAAAGCAGAGTGTGTTTCTTGTAAGGCGAGCTAGCATTTGTTTCCCAGTCCTAACTGGAGTTGAATCACATGCAGTTTTTGGTCCTACGAGCAAGAGTTGTTTTATGGAAAGAAGAGTCACTATTGCGCTGCCATTGCCATACACAGGACAAATAGCACTCGCGTCTGTTCCCAGCAAGTACAGTGTTTTGGACTGAAGAGGATCTACTGTTCTTGTCAGGTTCCTAAGCAGAATTGATCAAGATATGGCCGTGTGTGTAGGAAGCACAGTTCTTTTGTTCTGAGCAAGCTCACTTTTCGGACACCATAGGAAACACAGTAGAGTAGAAGAGTGCTCTTTTCTCAAAAGCAGAGTGTGTTTCATGTAAGGCGAGCTCGCATTTGTTTCCCAGTCCTAAATGGAGTGGAATCACATGCAGTTTCTGGTCCTACGAGCAAGAGTTGTTTTCTGGTAAGAAGAGACACTATTGCGCTTCCATTGCCATACACAGGGCAAATAGCACTGGCGTCTGTTCCCAGCTTGTACAGTGTATTGGACTGAAGAGGATCTACTGTTCTTGTCAGTTTCCTAAGCAAAATTGAACTAGATATGGCCGTGTGTGTAGGAAGCACAGTGCTTTTGTACTGAGCAAGCTCACTGTTCGAACCCATAGGAAACACAGTAGAGTAGAAGAGTGCTCTTTTCTCAAAAGCAGAGTGTGTTTCCTGTAAGGCGAGCTAGCGTTTGTTTCCCAGTACTAAACGGAGTTGAATCACATGTAGTTTCTGGTCCTACGAGCAAGAGTTGTTTTCTGGTAAGAAGAGTCACTATTGCGCTCCCATTGTCATACACAGGGCAAAACGCACTGGCGTCTGTTCCCAGCAAGCACAGTGTATTGAACTGAAGAGGATCTACTGTTCTTGTCAGTTTCCTAAGCTGAATTGAACTAGCTATGGCCGTGTGTGTAGGAAGCACAGTTCTTTTGTTCTGAGCATGCTCACTGTTCTGGCCCTATAGGAAACCCAGTAGACTAGAAGAGTGCTCTTTTCTCAAAACCAGAGTGTGTTTCTTGTAAGGCGAGCTACCATTTGTTTCCCAGTCCTAAATGGAGTTGAATCACATGCAGTTTTTGGTCCTACGAGCAAGAGTTGTTTTCTGGTAAGGAAAGTCACTATTGCCCTCCCATTGCAAAAACACAGTGCAAATAGGACTCGCGTCTGTTCCCATCAAGTACAGTGTATTGGACTGAAGAGGAGCTACTGTTCTTGTCAGTTTCCTAAGCAGAGTTGAACTAGATATGGCCCATGTGTGTAGGAAGCACATTTCTTTTGTTCTGAGTAAGCTCACTGTTCGGACCTCATAGGAAACACAGTAGAGTAGAAGAGTGCTCTTTTCTCAAAAGTAGAGTGTGTTTCTTGTAAGGCGAGCTAGTGTTTGTTTCTAAGTCCTAAATGGAGTTAAATCACATGCAGTTTCTGGTCCTATGAGCAAGAGTTGTTTTCTGGTAAGAAGAGTCACTATTGCGCTCCCATTGTCATACATAGGGCAAATATCACTGGCGCCTGTTCCCAGCATGTACAGTGTATTGGACTGAAGAGGATCTACTGTTCTTGTAAGTTTCCTAAGCAGAATTGAACTAGATATGGCCTTGTGTGTAGGAAGCACAGTGCTTTTGTATTGAGCAAGCTCACTGTTCGAACCCATAGGAAACACAGTAGAGTAGAAGAGTGATCTTTTCTCAAAAGCAGCTTGTGTTTCTTGTAAGGCGAGCTAGCATTTGTTTCCCAGTCGTAAATGGAGTTCAATCACATGCAGTTTCTGGTCCTATGAGCAAGATTTGGTTTCTGGTAAGAAGAGTCACTATTGTGCTCCCATTGCCATACACAGTGCAAATAGCACTGGCGACTGTTCCCAGCAAGTACAGTGTATTGGACTTAAGAGGAGCTACTGTTCTTGTCAGTTTCCTAAGCAGAGTTGAACTAGATATGGCCCCTGTGTGTAGGAAGAACAGTTCTTTTGTTCTGAGCAAGCTCAGTGTTCGGACCACATAGGAAACACAGTAGAGTAGAAGAGTGCTCTTTTCTCAAAAGCAGAGTGTGTTTCTTGTAAGGTGAGCTAGTGTTTGTTTCCCAGTCTGAAATGGAGTTGAATCCCATGCAGTTTCTGGTCCTACGAGCAAGAGTTGTTTTCTGGTAAGAAGAGTCACTATTGCGCTCCCATTGCCATACACAGTGAAAATAGCACTCGCGTCTGTTCCCATCAAGTACAGTGTATTGGAATGAAGAGGAGCTACTGTTCTTGTCAGTTTGCTAAGCAGAGTTGAACTAGATATGGCCGTGTGTGTAGGAAGCACAGTTCTTTTATTCTGAGCAAGCTCACTGTTCGAACCCATAGGAAACACAGTAGAGTAGAAGAGTGCCCTTTTCTCAAAAGCAGAGTGTGTTTCTTGTAAGGCGAGCTAGCATTTGTTTTCCAGTCCTAAATGGAATTGAATCACATGCAGTTTCTGGTCCTACGAGCAAGAGTTGTTTTCTGGTAAGAAGAGTCACTATTGCGCTTCATTGCCATACACAGTGCAAATAGCACCAGCGTCTGTTCCCAGCTTGTACAGTGTATAGGACTGAAGAGGATCTACTGTTCTTGTCAGTTTCCTAAGCAGAATTGAACTAGATATGGCCGTGTGTGTAGGAAGCACAGTGCTTTTGTACTGAGCAAGCTCACTGTTCGAACCCATAGGAAACACAGTAGAGTATAAGAGTGCTCTTTTCTCAAAAGCAGAGTGTGTTTCTTGTAAGGCGAGCTAGCGTTTGTTTCCCAGTCCTAAATGGAGTTGAATCTCATGTAGTTTCTGGTCCTACGAGCAAGAGTTGTTTTCTGGTAATGAAAGTCACTATTGCCCTCCCATTGCCACACACAGTTCAAATAGCACTCGCGTCTGTTCCCATCAAGTACAGTGTATTGGACTGAAGAGGAGCTGGTCTTCTTGTCAGTTTCCTAAGCAGAGTTGAACTAGATATGGCCCATGTGTGTAGGAAGCACAGTTCTTTTGTTCTGAGCAAGCTCACTGTTCGGAACTCATAGAAAACACAGTAGAGTAGAAGAGTGCTCTTTTCTCAAAAGTAGAGTGTGTTTCTTCTAAGGCGAGCTAGTGTTTGTTTCTCAGTCCTAAATGGAGTTAAATCACATGCAGTTTCTGGTCCTATGAGCAAGAGTTGTTTTCTGGTAAGAAGAGTCACTATTGCGCTCCATTGTCATACACAGGGCAAATATCACTGTCGTCTGTTCCCAGCATGTACAGTGTATTGGACTGAAGAGGAACTACTGTTCTTGTCAGTTTCCTAAGCAGAATTGAACTAGATATGGCCTTGTGTGTAGGAAGCACAGTGCTTTTGTACTGAGCAAGCTCACTGTTCGAACCCATAGGAAACACAGTAGAGTAGAAGAGTGATCATTTCTCAAAAGCAGAGTGTTTCTTGTAAGGCGAGCTAGCATTTGTTTCTGAGTCGTAAATGGAGTTCAATCACATGCAGTTTCTGGTCCTATGAGCAAGATTTGGTTTCTGGTAAGAAGAGTCACTATTGTGCTCCCATTGCCATACACAGTGCAAATAGCACTGGCGACTGTTCCCAACAATTACAGTGTATTGGACTTAAGAGGAGCTACTGTTCTTGTCAGTTTCCTAAGCAGAGTTGAACTAGATATGGCCCCTGTGTGTAGGAAGAACAGTTCTTTTGTTCTGAGCAAGCTCACTGTTCGGACCACATAGGAAACACAGTAGATTAGAAGAGTGCTCTTTTCTCAAAAGCAGAGTGTGTTTCATGTAAGGTGAGCGAGTGTTTGTTTCCCAGTCTGAAATGGAGTTGAATCCCATGCAGTCTCTGGTTTCACGAGCAAGAGTTGTTTTCTGGTAAGAAGAGTCACTATTGCGCTCCCCTTGCCATATACAGTGCAAACAGCACTCGCGTCTGTTCCCAGCAAGTACAGTGTATTGGACTGAAAGGAGATACTGTTCTTGTCAGTTTCCTAAGCAGAGTTGAACTAGATATGGCCGTGTGTGTAGGAAGCACAGTTCGTTTGTTCTGAGCAAGCTCACTGTTTGGACCCCATAGGAAACACAGTAGAGTAGAAGAGTGCTCTTTTCTCAAAAGCAGAGTGATTTATTTGTAAGGCGAGCTAGCGTTTGTTTCCCAGTCCTAAATGGAGTTGAATCACATGCAGTTTCTGGTCCTACGAGCAAGAATTTTTTTCTGGTAAGAAGAGTCACTATTGCGCTCCCATTGTCATACACAGGGCAAATAGGACTGGCGTCTGTTCCCAGCATGTACAGTGTATTGGACTGAAGAGGAGCTACTGTTCTTGTCAGTTTTCTAAGAAGAAGTGAACAGGATATGGCCGTGTGTGTAGGAAGCACAGTTCTTTTGTTCTGAGCAAGCTCACTGTTCGGACCCCATAAGAAACACTGTAGAGTAGAAGAGTGCTCTTTTCTCAAAAGCAGAGTGTGTTTCTTGGAAGGCGAGCTAGCGTTTGTTTCCCAGTCTGAAATGGAGTTGAATCCCATGCAGTTTCTGGTCCTACGAGCAAGAGTTGTTTTCTGGTAAGAAGAGTCACTATTACGCTCCCATTGTCGTCCACAGGGCAAATAGCACTGGCGTCTGTCCCCAGCAAGTACAGTGTATGGGGCTGAAGAGGAGCTACTGTTCTTGTCAGTTTCCTAAGCAGAATTGAACTAGATATGGCCGTGTGTGTAGGAAGCACAGTTCTTTTGTACTCAGCAAGCTCACTGTTCGAACCCATAAGAAACACAGTAGAGAAGAAGAGTGCCCTTTTCTCAAAAGCACAGTGTGTTTCTTGTAAGGCGAGCTAGCATTTGTTTCCCAGTCCTAAATGGAGTTCATTCACACGCAGTTTCTGGTCCTACGAGCAAGAGTTGTTTTCTGGTAAGGAAAGTCACTATTGCACTCCCATTGCCATACACAGTGCAAATAGCACTCGCGTCTGTTCCCAGCAAGTACAGTGTATCGGACTGAAGAGGAGCTACTGTTCTTGTCAGGTTTCTAAGCAGAGTTGAACTAGGTATGGCCCGTGTGTGTAGGAAGCACAGTTCTTATGTTCTGAACAAGCTCACTGTTTGGACCCCATAAGAAACAGAGTAGAGTAGATGAGTGCTCTTTTCTCTAAAGCAGAGTGTGTTTCTTGTAAGGTGAGCTCGCGTTTGTTTCCCAGTCCTAAATGGAGGTGAGTCACAGGCAGTTTTTGATCCTACGAGCAAGAGTTGTTTTCTGGTGAGAAGAGTCACTATTGAGCTCCAAATGCCATAAACAGTGCAAATAGCACTCGCGACTGTTCCCAGCAAGTACAGTGTATTGGACTGTATAGGAGCTACTGTTCTTGTCAGTTTCCTAAGCAGAGTTGAACTTGATCTGGCCCGTGTGTAGGAAGCACAGTTCTTTTGTTCTGAGCAAGCTCACTGTTCTGGCCCTAAAGGAAACACAGTAGAGTAGAAGACTGTTCTTTTCTCAAAAGCAGAGTGTGTTTCTTGTAAGGCGAGCTAGCATTTGTTTCCCAGTCCTAAATGGAGTTGAATCACATGCAGTTTCTGGTCCTACGAGCAAGAGTTGTTTTATGGAAAGAAGAGTCACTATTGCGCTGCCATTGCCATACACAGGACAAATAGCACTCGCGTCTGTTCCCAGCAAGTACAGTGCATTGGACTGAACAGGATCTACTGTTCTTGTCAGGTTCCTAAGCAGAATTGAACAAGATATGGCCGTGTGTGTAGGAAGCACAGTTCTTTTGTTCTGAGCAAGCTCACTTTTCGGACCCCATAGGAAACAAAGTAGAGTAGAAGAGTGCTCTTTTCTCAAAAGCAGAGTGTGTTTCTTGTAAGGCGAGCTAGGATTTGTTTCCCACTCCTAAATGGAGTTGAATCACATGCAGTTTCTGGGCCTACGAGCAAGAGATGTTTTCTGGTAAGGAAAGTCACTATTGTGCTCCCATTGCCAAACACAGTACAAATATCACTCGCGTCTGTTCCCAGCAAGTACAGAGTATCGGACTGAAGAGGAGCTACTGTTCTTGTCAGTTTTCTAAGCAGAGTTGAACTAGATATGTCCCGTGTGTGTAGGAAGCACAGTTCTTTTGTTCTGAGCAAGCTCACTGTTCTGGTCCTATAAGAAACACAGTAGAGTAGAAGAGTGCTCTTTTCTCAAAAGCAGAGTGTGTTTCTTGTAAGGCGAGCTAGCGTTTGTTTCCTAGTCCTAAATGGAGTTGAATCACATGCAGTTTCTGGTCCTACGAACAAGAGATGTTTTCTGGTAAGAAAAGTCATTATTGCGCTCCCATTGCCATACACAGTGCAAATATCACTCGCGTCTGTTCACAGCAAATACAGTGTATCGGATGAAGAGGAGCTACTATTCTTGTCAGTTTCCTAAGCAGAGTTGAACTAGATATTGCCCATGTGTAGGAATCACAGTTCTTTTGTTCTGAGCAAGATCACTGTTTGGACCCCATAGGAAACACAGTAGAGTAGAAGAGTGCTCTTTTCTCAAAAGCAGAGTGTGTTTCTTGTAAGGCGAGCTAGCGTTTGTATCCCAGTCCTAAATGGAGTGGAATCACATGCAGTTTCTGGTCCTACGAGCAAGAGTTGTTTTCTGGTAAGAAGAGTCACTCTTGTGCTTCCTTTGCCATACACAGGGCAAATAGCACTGGCGTCTGTTCCCAGCTTGTACAGTGTATTGGACTGAAGAGGATCTACTGTTCTTGTCAGTTTCCTAAGCAGAATTGAACTAGATATGGCCGTGTGTGTAGGAAGCACAGTGCTTCTGTACTGAGCAAGCTCACTGTTCGAACCCATTAGAAACACAGTAGAGTAGAAGAGTGCTCTTGTCTCAAAAGCAGAGTGTGTTTCTTGTAAGGCGAGCTAGCGTTTGTTTCCCAGTCCTAAATGGAGTTGAATCACATGTAGTTTCTGGTCCTACGAGCAAGAGTTGTTTTCTGGTAAGAAGAGTCACTATTGCGCTCCCATTGTCATACACAGGGCAAATAGCACTGGCGTCTGTTCCCAGCAAGTACAGTGTATGGAACTGAAGAGGAGCTACTGTTCTTGTCAGTTTCCTAAGCAGAATTGAACTAGATATGGCCGTGTGTGTAGGAAGCACAGTTCTTTTGTTCTGAGCATGCTCACTGTTCTGGCCCTATAGGAAACCCAGTAGAGTAGAAGAGTGCTCTTTTCTCAAAACCAAAGTGTGTTTCTTGTAAGGCGAGCTAGCATTTGTTTCCCAGTCCTAAATGGAGTTGAATCACATGCAGTTTTTGGTCCTACGAGCAAGAGTTGTTTTCTGGTAAGTAAAGTCACTATTGCCCTCCCATTGCCAAACACAGTGCAAATAGGACTCGCGTCTGTTCCCATCAAGTACAGTGTATTGGACTGAAGAGGAGCTACTGTTCTTGTCAGTTTCCTAAGCAGAGTTGAACTAGATATGGCCCATGTGTGTAGGAAGCATATTTCTTTTGTTCTGAGCAGGCTCACTGTTCGGACCTCATAGGAAACACAGTAGAGTAGAAGAGTGCTCTTTTCTCAAAAGTAGAGTGTGTTTCTTGTAAGGCGAGCTAGTGTTTGTTTCTAAGTCCTAAATGGAGTTAAATCACATGCAGTTTCTGGTCCTATGAGCAAGAGTTGTTTTCTGGTAAGAAGAGTCACTATTGCGCTCCCATTGTCATACACAGTGCAAATAGCACTGGCGACTGTTCCCAGCAAGTACAGTGTATTGGACTTAAGAGGAGCTACTGTTCTTGTCAGTTTCCTAAGCAGAGTTGAACTAGATATGGCCCCTGTGTGTAGGAAGAACAGTTCTTTTGTTCTGAACAAGCTCACTGTTCGGACCACATAGGAAACACAGTAGAGAAGAAGAGTACTCTTTTCTCAAAAGCAGAGTGTGTTTCTTGTAGGGTGATCTAGTGTTTGTTTCCCAGTCTGAAATGGAGTTGAATCCCATGCAGTTTCTGGTCCTACGAGTAGGAGTTGTTTTCTGGTAAGAAGAGTCACTATTGCGCTCCCATTGCCATACACAGTGAAAATAGCACTCGCGTCTGTTCCCAGCAAGTACAGTGTATTGGACTGAAGAGGAGCTACTGTTCTTGTCAGTTTGCTAAGCAGAGTTGAACTAGATATGGCCGTGTGTGTAGGAAGCACAGTTCGTTTGTTCTGAGCAAGCTCACTGTTTGGAACCCATAGGAAACACAGTAGAGTAGAAGAGTGCTCTTTTCTCAAAAGCAGAGTGTTTTATTTGTAAGGCGAGCTAGCGTTTGTTTCCCAGTCCTAAATGGAGTTGAATCACATGCAGTTTCTGGTCCTACGAGCAAGAATTTTTTTCTGGTAAGAAGAGTCACTATTGCGCTCCCATTGTCATACACAGGGCAAATAGCACTGGCGTCTTTTCCCAGCATGTACAGTGTATTGGACTGAAGAGGAGCTGCTGTTCTTGTCAGTTTTCTAAGTAGAAGTGAACAGGATATGGCCGTGTGTGTAGGAATCACAGTTCTTTTGTTCTGAGCAAGCTCACTGTTCGAACCCATAGTAAACACAGTAGAGTAGAAGAGTGCTCTTTTCTCAAAAGCAGAGTTTGTTTCTTGTAAGGCGAGCTAGCGTTTGTTTCCCAGTCATAAAAGGAGTTGAATCCCATGCAGTTTCTGGTCCTACGAGCAAGAGTTGTTTTCTGGTGAGAAGAGTCACTATTGCGCTCCCATTTTCATACACAGGGCAAATAACACTGGCGTCTGTTCCCAGCATGTACAGTGTATTGGACTGAAGAGGAGCTACTGTTCTTTTCAGTATCCTAAGCAGAATAGAACTAGATATGGCCGTGTGTGTAGGAAGCACAGTTCTTTTGTACTGAGCAAGCTCACTGTTCGAACCCATAAGAAACACAGTAGAGTAGAAGAGTGCTCTTTTCTCTAAAGCAGAGTGTGTTTCTTGTAAGGCGAGCTAGCATTTGTTTCCGAGTCCTAAATGGAGTTGAATCACATGCAGTTTCTGGTCCTACGAGCAAGAGTTGTTTTATGGAAAGAAGAGTCACTATTGCGCTACCATTGCCATACACAGGACAAAGAGCACTCGCGTCTGTTCCCAGCAAGTAAAGTGTATTGGACTGAAGAGGATCTACTGTTCTTGTCAGGTTCCTAAGCAGAATTGAACTAGATATGTCCCGTGTGTGTAGGAAGCACAGTTCTTTTGTTCTGAGCAAGCTCACTGTTCTGGTCCTATAAGAAACACAGTAGAGTAGAAGAGTGCCCTTTTCTCAAAAGCAGAGTGTGTTTCTTGTAAGGCGAGCTAGCATTTGTTTCCCAGTCCTAAATGGAATTGAATCACATGCAGTTTCTGGTCCTACGAGCAAGAGTTGTTTTCTGGTAAGAAGAGTCACTATTGCGCTTCCATTGCCATACACAGGGCAAATAGCACCAGTGTCTGTTCCCAGCTTGTACAGTGTATTGGACTGACGAGGATCTACTGTTCTTGTCAGTTTCCTAAGCAGAATTGAACTAGATATGTCCCGTGTGTGTAGGAAGCACAGTGCTTTTGTACTGAGCAAGCTCACTGTTCGAACCCATAGGAAACACAGTAGAGTAGAAGAGTGCTCTTTTCTCAAAAGCAGAGTGTGTTTCTTGTAAGGCGAGCTAGCGTTTGTTTCCCAGTCCTAAATGGATTTGAATCTCATGTAGTTTCTGGTCCTATGAGCAAGAGTTGTTTTCTGGTAATGAAAGTCACTATTGCCCTCTCATTGCCACACACAGTGCAAATAGCACTCGCGTCTGTTCCCATCAAGTACAGTGTATTGGACTGAAGAGGAGCTACTCTTCTTGTCAGTTTCCTAAGCAGAGTTGAACTAGATATGGCCCATGTGTGTAGGACGCACAGTTCTTTTGTTCTGAGCAAGCTCACTGTTCGGAACTCATAGAAAACACAGTAGAGTAGAACAGTGCTCTTCTCTCAAAAGTAGAGTGTGTTTCTTCTAAGGCGAGCTAGTGTTTGTTTCTAAGTCCTAAATGGAGTTAAATCACATGCAGTTTCTGGTCCTATGAGCAAGAGTTGTTTTCTGGTAAGAAGAGTCACTATTGCGCTCCCATTGTCATACACAGGGCAAATATCACTGGCGTCTGTTCCCAGCATGTACAGTGTATTGGACTGAAGAGGAACTACTGTTCTTGTCAGTTTCCTAAGCAGAATTGAACTAGATATGGCCTTGTGTGTAGGAAGCACAGTGCTTTTGTACTGAGCAAGCTCACTGTTCGAACCCATAGGAAACACAGTAGAGTAGAAGAGTGATCTTTTCTCAAAAGCAGAGTGTTTCTTGTAAGGCGAGCTAGCATTTGTTTCCCAGTCGTAAATGGAGTTCAATCACATGCAGTTTCTGGTCCTATGAGCAAGATTTGGTTTCTGGTAAGAAGAGTCACTATTGTGCTCCCATTGCCACACACAGTGCAAATAGCACTGGCGTCTGTTCCCAGCAAGTACAGTGTATTGGACTGAAGAGGAGCTACTGTTCTTGTCAGTTTCCTAAGCAGAGTTGAACTAGATATGGCCGTGTGTGTAGGAAGCACAGTTCTTTTTTTCTGAGCAAGCTCACTGTTTGGACCCCATAGGAAACACAGTAGAGTAGAAGAGTGCTCTTTTCTCAAAAGCAGAGTGATTTATTTGTAAGGCGAGCTAGCGTTTGTTTCCCAGTCCTAAATGGAGTTGAATCACATGCAGTTTCTGGTCCTACGAGCAAGAATTTTTTTCTGGTAAGAAGAGTCACTATTGCGCTCCCATTGTCATCCACAGGGCAAATAGCATTGGCGTCTGTCCCCAGCAAGTACAGTGTATGGGACTGAAGAGGAGCTACTGTTCTTGTCAGTTTCCTAAGCAGAATTGAACTAGATATGGCCGTGTGTGTAGGAAGCCCAGTACTTTTGTACTCAGCAAGCTCACTGTTCGAACCCATAAGAAACACAGTAGAGTAGAAGAGTGCCCTTTTCTCAAAAGCACAGTGTGTTTCTTGTAAGGCGAGCTAGCATTTGTTTCCCAGTCCTAAATGGAGTTGAATCACATGCAGTTTCTGGTCCTACGAGCATGAGTTGTTTTCTGGTAAGAAGAGTCACTATTGTGCTCCCATTGTCATACACAGTGCAAGTAGCACTGGCGTCAGTTCCCAGCATGTACAGTGAATTGGACTGAAGAGGATCTACTGTTGTTGTCAGTTTCCTAAGAAGAAATGAACTAGATATGGCCGTGTGTGTAGGAAGCACAGTTCTTTTGTTCTGAGCAAGCTCACTGTTCTGTCCCTATAGGAAACACAGTAGAGTAGAAGAGTGCTCTTTTCTCAAAAGCAGAGTGTGTTTCTTGTAAGGCGAGCTAGCGTTTGTTTCCCAGTCCTAAATGGAGTTGAATCTCATGCAGTTTCTGGTCCTACGAGCAAGAGTTGTTTTCTGGTAAGGAAAGTCACTATTGCACTCCCATTGCCATACACAGTGCAAATAGCACTGGCGTCTGTTCCCAGCAAGTACAGTGTATCATACTGAAGAGGAGCTACTGTTCTTGTCAGGTTTCTAAGCAGAGTTGAACTAGATATGGCCCGTGTGTGTAGGAAGCACAGTTCTTATGTTCTGAGCAAGCTCACTGTTTGGACCCCATAAGAAACAGAGTAGAGTAGATGAGTGCTCTTTTCTCTAAAGCAGAGTGTGTTTCTTGTAAGGTGAGCTCGTGTTTGTTTCCCAGTCCTAAATGGAGTTGAGTCACAGGCAGTTTTTGATCCTACGAGCAAGAGTTGTTTTCTGGTAAGAAGAGTCACTATTGCGCTCCAAATGCCATAAACAGTGCAAATAGCACTCGCAACTGTTCCCAGCAAGTACAGTGTATTGGACTGTATAGGAGCTACTGTTCTTGTCAGTTTCCTAAGCAGAGTTGAACTAGATCTGGCCCGTGTGTAGGAAGCACAGTTCTTTTGTTCTGAGCAAGCTCACTGTTCTGGCCCTAAAGGAAACACAGTAGAGTAGAAGACTGTTCTTTTCTCAAAAGCAGAGTGTGTTTCTTGTAAGGCGAGCTAGCATTTGTTTCCCAGTCCTAAATGGAGTTGAATCACATGCAGTTTCTGGTCCTACGAGCAAGAGTTGTTTTATGGAAAGAAGAGTCACTATTGCGCTGCCATTGCCATACACAGGACAAATAGCACTCGCGTCTGTTCCCAGCAAGTAAAGTGTATTGGACTGAAGAGGATCTACTGTTCTTGTCAGGTTCCTAAGCAGAATTGAACAAGATATGGCCGTGTGTGTAGGAAGCACAGTTCTTTTGTTCTGAGCAAGCTCACTTTTCGGACACCATAGGAAACACAGTAGAGTAGAAGAGTGCTCTTTTCTCAAAAGCAGAGTGTGTTTCATGTAAGGCGAGCTCGCGTTTGTTTCCCAGTCCTAAATGAAGTGGAATCACATGCAGTTTCTGGTCCTACGAGCAAGAGTTGTTTTCTGGTAAGAAGAGACACTATTGCGCTTCCATTGCCATACACAGGGCAAATAGCACTGGCGTCTGTTCCCCGCTTGTACAGTGTATTGGACTGAAGAGGATCTACTGTTCTTGTCAGTTTCCTAAGCAAAATTGAACTAGATATGGCCGTGTGTGTAGGAAGCACAGTGCTTTTGTACTGAGCAAGCTCACTGTTCGAACCCATAGGAAACACAGTAGAGTAGAAGAGTGCTCTTTTCTCAAAAGCAGAGTGTGTTTCCTGTAAGGCGAGCTAGCGTTTGTTTCCCAGTACTAAACGGAGTTGAATCACATGTAGTTTCTGGTCCTGCGAGCAAGAGTTGTTTTCTGGTAAGAAGAGTCACCATTGCGCTCCCATTGTCATACACAGGGCAAAACGCACTGGCGTCTGTTCCCAGCAAGCACAGTGTATTGAACTGAAGAGGATCTACTGTTCTTGTCAGTTTCCTAAGCTGAATTGAACTAGATATGGCCGTGTTTGTAGGAAGCACAGTTCTTTTGTTCTGAGCATGCTCACTGTTCTGGCCCTATAGGAAACCCAGTAGAGTAGAAGAGTGCTCTTTTCTCAAAACCAGAGTGTGTTTCTTGTAAGGCGAGCTAGCATTTGTTTCCCAGTCCTAAATGGAGTTGAATCACATGCAGTTTTTGGTCCTACGAGCAAGAGTTGTTTTCTGGTAAGTAAAGTCACTATTGCCCTCCCATTGCCAAACACAGTGCAAATAGGACTCGCGTCTGTTCCCATCAAGTACAGTGTATTGGACTGAAGAGGAGCTACTGTTCTTGTCAGTTTCCTAAGCAGAGTTGAACTAGATATGGCCCATGTGTGTAGGAAGCACATTTCTTTTGTTCTGAGCAAGCTCACTGTTCGGACCTCATAGGAAACACAGTAGAGTAGAAGAGTGCTCTTTTCTCAAAAGTAGAGTGTGTTTCTTGTAAGGCGAGCTAGTGTTTGTTTCTAAGTCCTAAATGGAGTTAAATCACATGCAGTTTCTGGTCCTATGAGCAAGAGTTGTTTTCTGGTAAGAAGAGTCACTATTGCGCTCCCATTGTCATATACAGTGCAAATAGCACTGGCGACTGTTCCCAGCAAGTACAGTGTATTGGACTTAAGAGGAGCTACTGTTCTTGTCAGTTTCCTAAGCAGAGTTGAACTAGATATGGCCCCTGTGTGTAGGAAGAACAGTTCTTTTGTTCTGAGCAAGCTCACTGTTCGGACCACATAGGAAACACAGTAGAGAAGAAGAGTACTCTTTTCTCAAAAGCAGAGTGTGTTTCTTGTAGGGTGATCTAGTGTTTGTTTCCCAGTCTGAAATGGAGTTGAATCCCATGCAGTTTCTGGTCCTACGAGCAAGAGTTGTTTTCTGGTAAGAAGAGTCACTATTGCGCTCCCATTGCCATACACAGTGAAAATAGCACTCGCGTCTGTTCCCAGCAAGTACAGTGTATTGGACTGAAGAGGAGCTACTGTTCTTGTCAGTTTGCTAAGCAGAGTTGAACTAGATATGGCCGTGTGTGTAGGAAGCACAGTTCGTTTGTTCTGAGCAAGCTCACTGTTTGGAACCCATAGGAAACACAGTAGAGTAGAAGAGTGCTCTTTTCTCAAAAGCAGAGTGTTTTATTTGTAAGGCGAGCTAGCGTTTGTTTCCCAGTCCTAAATGGAGTTGAATCACATGCAGTTTCTGGTCCTACGAGCAAGAATTTTTTTCTGGTAAGAAGAGTCACTATTGCGCTCCCATTGTCATACACAGGGCAAATAGCACTGGCGTCTTTTCCCAGCATGTACAGTGTATTGGACTGAAGAGGAGCTGCTGTTCTTGTCAGTTTTCTAAGTAGAAGTGAACAGGATATGGCCGTGTGTGTAGGAATCACAGTTCTTTTGTTCTGAGCAAGCTCACTGTTCGAACCCATAGTAAACACAGTAGAGTAGAAGAGTGCTCTTTTCTCAAAAGCAGAGTTTGTTTCTTGTAAGGCGAGCTAGCGTTTGTTTCCCAGTCATAAAAGGAGTTGAATCCCATGCAGTTTCTGGTCCTACGAGCAAGAGTTGTTTTCTGGTGAGAAGAGTCACTATTGCGCTCCCATTTATATACACAGGGCAAATAACACTGGCGTCTGTTCCCAGCATGTACAGTGTATTGGACTGAAGAGGAGCTACTGTTCTTTTCAGTATCCTAAGCAGAATAGAACTAGATATGGCCGTGTGTGTAGGAAGCACAGTTCTTTTGTACTGAGCAAGCTCACTGTTCGAACCCATAAGAAACACAGTAGAGTAGAAGAGTGCTCTTTTCTCTAAAGCAGAGTGTGTTTCTTGTAAGGCGAGCTAGCATTTGTTTCCGAGTCCTAAATGGAGTTGAATCACATGCAGTTTCTGCTCCTACGAGCAAGAGTTGTTTTATGGAAAGAAGAGTCACTATTGCGCTGCCATTGCCATACACAGGACAAAGAGCACTCGCGTCTGTTCCCAGCAAGTAAAGTGTATTGGACTGAAGAGGATCTACTGTTCTTGTCAGGTTCCTAAGCAGAATTGAACTAGATATGTCCCGTGTGTGTAGGAAGCACAGTTCTTTTGTTCTGAGCAAGCTCACTGTTCTGGTCCTATAAGAAACACAGTAGAGTAGAAGAGTTCTCTTTTCTCAAAAGCAGAGTGTGTTTCTTGTAAGGCGAGCTAGCATTTGTTTCCTAGTCCTAAATGGAGTTGAATCACATGCAGTTTCTGGTCCTACGAACAAGAGTTGTTTTCTGGTAAGGAAAGTCACTATTGCGCTCCCATTGCCATACACAGTGCAAATATCACTCGCGTCTGTTCCCAGCAAATACAGTGTATCGCAAGAAGAGGAGCTACTATTCTTGTCACTTTCCTAAGCAGAGTTGAACTAGATGTTGCCCGTGTGTAGGAAGCACAGTTCTTTTGTTCTCAGCAAGCTCACTGTTTGGACCCCATAGGAAACACAGTAGAGTAGAAGAGTGTTCTTTTCTCAAAAGCAGAGTGTGTTTCTTGTAAGGCGAGCTAGCGTTTCTTTCCCAGTCCTAAATGGAGTGGAATCACATGCAGTTTCTGGTCCTACGAGCAAGAGTTGTTTTCTGGTAAGGAAAGTCACTATTGCCCTCCCATTGCCAAACACAGTGCAAATAGGACTCGCGTCTGTTCCCAGCAAGTACAGTGTATTGGACTGAAGAGGAGCTACTGTTCTTGTCAGTTTGCTAAGCAGAGTTGAACTAGATATGGCCGTGTGTGTAGGAAGCACAGTTCTTTTATTCTGAGCAAGCTCACTGTTCGAACCCGTAGGAAACACAGTAGAGTAGAAGAGTGCCCTTTTCTCAAAAGCAGAGTGTGTTTCTTGTAAGGCGAGCTAGCATTTGTTTCCCAGTCCTAAATGGAATTGAATCACATGCAGTTTCTGGTCCTACGAGCAAGAGTTGTTTTCTGGTAAGAAGAGTCACTATTGCGCTTCCATTGCCATACACAGGGCAAATAGCACCAGTGTCTGTTCCCAGCTTGTACAGTGTATTGGACTGACGAGGATCTACTGTTCTTGTCAGTTTCCTAAGCAGAATTGAACTAGATATGTCCCGTGTGTGTAGGAAGCACAGTGCTTTTCTACTGAGCAAGCTCACTGTTCGAACCCATAGGAAACACAGTAGAGTAGAAGAGTGCTCTTTTCTCAAAAGCAGAGTGTGTTTCTTGTAAGGCGAGCTAGCGTTTTTTTCCCAGTCCTAAATGGATTTGAATCTCATGTAGTTTCTGGTCCTATGAGCAAGAGTTGTTTTCTGGTAATGAAAGTCACTATTGCCCTCCCATTGCCACACACAGTGCAAATAGCACTCGCGTCTGTTCCCATCAAGTACAGTGTATTGGACTGAAGAGGAGCTACTCTTCTTGTCAGTTTCCTAAGCAGAGTTGAACTAGATATGGCCCATGTGTGTAGGACGCACAGTTCTTTTGTTCTGAGCAAGCTCACTGTTCGGAACTCATAGAAAACACAGTAGAGTAGAATAGTGCTCTTTTCTCAAAAGTAGAGTGTGTTTCTTGTAAGGCGAGCTAGTGTTTGTTTCTAAGTCCTATATGGAGTTAAATCACATGCAGTTTCTGGTCCTATGAGCAAGAGTTGTTTTCTGGTAAGAAGAGTCACTATTGCGCTCCCATTGTCATACACAGGGCAAATATCACTGGCGTCTGTTCCCAGCATGTACAGTGTATTGGACTGAAGAGGAACTACTGTTCTTGTCAGTTTCCTAAGCAGAATTGAACTAGATATGGCCTTGTGTGTAGGAAGCACAGTGCTTTTGTACTGAGCAAGCTCACTGTTCGAACCCATAGGAAACACAGTAGAGTAGAAGAGTGATCTTTTCTCAAAAGCAGAGTGTTTCTTGTAAGGCGAGCTAGCATTTGTTTCCCAGTCGTAAATGGAGTTCAATCACATGCAGTTTCTGGTCCTATGAACAAGATTTGGTTTCTGGTAAGAAGAGTCACTATTGTGCTCCCATTGCCACACACAGTGCAAATAGCACTGGCGTCTGTTCCCAGCAAGTACAGTGTATTGGACTGAAGAGGAGCTACTGTTCTTGTCAGTTTCCTAAGCAGAGTTGAACTAGATATGGCCGTGTGTGTAGGAAGCACAGTTCTTTTTTTCTGAGCAAGCTCACTGTTTGGACCCCATAGGAAACACAGTAGAGTAGAAGAGTGCTCTTTTCTCAAAAGCAGAGTGATTTATTTGTAAGGCGAGCTAGCGTTTGTTTCCCAGTCCTAAATGGAGTTGAATCACATGCAGTTTCTGGTCCTACGAGCAAGAATTTTTTTCTGGTAAGAAGAGTCACTATTGCGCTCCCATTGTCATACACAGGGCAAATAGGACTGGCGTCTGTTCCCAGCATGTACAGTGTATTGGACTGAAGAGGAGCTACTGTTCTTGTCAGTTTTCTAAGTAGAAGTGAACAGGATATGGCCGTGTGTGTAGGAAGTACAGTTCTTTTGTTCTGAGCAAGCTCACTGTTCGGACCCCATAAGAAACACAGTAGAGTAGAAGAGTGCTCTTTTCTCAAAAGCAGAGTGTGTTTCTTGGAAGGCGAGCTAGCATTTGTTTCCCAGTCTGAAATGGAGTTGAATCCCATGCAGTTTCTGGTCCTACGAGCAAGAGTTGTTTTCTGGTAAGAAGAGTCACTATTACGCTCCCATTGTCATCCACAGGGCAAATTGCATTGGCGTCTGTCCCCAGCAAGTACAGTGTATGGGACTGAAGAGGAGCTACTGTTCTTGTCAGTTTCCTAAGCAGAATTGAACTAGATATGGCCGTGTGTGTAGGAAGCCCAGTACTTTTGTACTCAGCAAGCTCACTGTTCGAACCCATAAGAAACACAGTAGAGTAGAAGAGTGCCCTTTTCTCAAAAGCACAGTGTGTTTCTTGTAAGGCGAGCTAGCATTTGTTTCCCAGTCCTAAATGGAGTTGAATCACATGCAGTTTCTGGTCCTACGAGCAAGAGTTGTTTTCTGGTAAGAAGAGTCACTATTGTGCTCCCATTGTCATACACAGTGCAAGTAGCACTGGCGTCAGTTCCCAGCATGTACAGTGAATTGGACTAAAGAGGATCTACTGTTGTTGTCAGTTTCCTAAGAAGAAATGAACTAGATATGGCCGTGTGTGTAGGAAGCACAGTTCTTTTGTTCTGAGCAAGCTCACTGTTATGTCCCTATAGGAAACACAGTAGAGTAGAAGAGTGCTCTTTTCTCAAAAGCAGAGTGTGTTTCTTGTAAGGCGAGCTCGCGTTTGTTTCCCAGTCCTAAATGGAGTTGAATCACATGCAGTTTCTGGTCCTACGAGCAAGAGTTGTTTTCTGGTAAGGAAAGTCACTATTGCACTCCCATTGCCATACACAGTGCAAATAGCACTGGCGTCTGTTCCCAGCAAGTACAGTGTATCGGACTGAAGAGGAGCTACTGTTCTTGTCAGGTTTCTAAGCAGAGTTGAACTAGATATGGCCCGTGTGTGTAGGAAGCACAGTTCTTATGTTCTGAGCAAGCTCACTGTTTGGACCCCATAAGAAACAGAGTAGAGTAGATGAGTGCTCTTTTCTCTAAAGCAGAGTGTGTTTCTTGTAAGGTGAGCTCGCGTTTGTTTCCCAGTCCTAAATGGAGTTGAGTCACAGGCAATTTTTGATCCTACGAGCAAGAGTTGTTTTCTGGTAAGAAGAGTCACTATTGCGCTCCAAATGCCATAAACAGTGCAAATAGCACTCGCAACTGTTCCCAGCAAGTACAGTGTATTGGACTGTATAGGAGCTACTGTTCTTGTCAGTTTCCTAAGCAGAGTTGAACTAGATCTGGCCCGTGTGTAGGAAGCACAGTTCTTTTGTTCTGAGCAAGCTCACTGTTCTGGCCCTAAAGGAAACACAGTAGAGTAGAAGACTGTTCTTTTCTCAAAAGCAGAGTGTGTTTCTTGTAAGGCGAGCTAGCATTTGTTTCCCAGTCCTAAATGGAGTTGAATCACATGCAGTTTCTGGTCCTACGAGCAAGAGTTGTTTTATGGAAAGAAGAGTCACTATTGCGCTGCCATTGCCATACACAGGACAAATAGCACTCGCGTCTGTTCCCAGCAAGTAAAGTGTATTGGACTGAAGAGGATCTACTGTTCTTGTCAGGTTCCTAAGCAGAATTGAACAAGATATGGCCGTGTGTGTAGGAAGCACAGTTCTTTTGTTCTGAGCAAGCTCACTTTTCGGACACCATAGGAAACACAGTAGAGTAGAAGAGTGCTCTTTTCTCAAAAGCAGAGTGTGTTTCATGTAAGGCGAGCTCGCGTTTGTTTCCCAGTCCTAAATGAAGTGGAATCACATGCAGTTTCTGGTCCTACGAGCAAGAGTTGTTTTCTGGTAAGAAGAGACACTATTGCGCTTCCATTGCCATACACAGGGCAAATAGCACTGGCGTCTGTTCCCAGCTTGTACAGTGTATTGGACTGAAGAGGATCTACTGTTCTTGTCATTTTCCTAAGCAAAATTGAACTAGATATGGCCGTGTGTGTAGGAAGCACAGTGCTTTTGTACTGAGCAAGCTCACTGTTCGAACCCATAGGAAACACAGTAGAGTAGAAGAGTGCTCTTTTCTCAAAAGCAGAGTGTGTTTCCTGTAAGGCGAGCTAGCGTTTGTTTCCCAGTACTAAACGGAGTTGAATCACATGTAGTTTCTGGTCCTACGAGCAAGAGTTGTTTTCTGGTAAGAAGAGTCACCATTGCGCTCCCATTGTCATACACAGGGCAAAACGCACTGGCGTCTGTTCCCAGCAAGCACAGTGTATTGAACTGAAGAGGATCTAATGTTCTTGTCAGTTTCCTAAGCTGAATTGAACTAGATATGGCCGTGTGTGTAGGAAGCACAGTTCTTTTGTTCTGAGCATGCTCACTGTTCTGGCCCTATAGGAAACGCAGTAGACTAGAAGAGTGCTCTTTTCTCAAAACCAGAGTGTGTTTCTTGTAAGGCGAGCTAGCATTTGTTTCCCAGTCCTAAATGGAGTTGAATCACATGCAGTTTTTGGTCCTACGAGCAAGAGTTGTTTTCTGGTAAGGAAAGTCACTATTGCCCTCCCATTGCCAAACACAGTGCAAATAGGACTCGTGTCTGTTCCCATCAAGTACAGTGTATTGGACTGAAGAGGAGCTACTGTTCTTGTCAGTTTCCTAAGCAGAGTTGAACTAGATATGGCCCATGTGTGTAGGAAGCACATTTCTTTTGTTCTGAGTAAGCTCACTGTTCGGACCTCATAGGAAACACAGTAGAGTAGAAGAGTGCTCTTTTCTCAAAAGTAGAGTGTGTTTCTTGTAAGGCGAGCTAGTGTTTGTTTCTAAGTCCTAAATGGAGTTAAATCACATGCAGTTTCTGGTCCTATGAGCAAGAGTTGTTTTCTGGTAAGAAGAGTCACTATTGCGCTCCCATTGTCATACACAGGGCAAATATCACTGGCGCCTGTTCCCAGCATGTACAGTGTATTGGACTGAAGAGGAGCTACTGTTCTTGTAAGTTTCCTAAGCAGAATTGAACTAGATATGGCCTTGTGTGTAGGAAGCACAGTGCTTTTGTACTGAGCAAGCTCACTGTTCGAACCCATAGGAAACACAGTAGAGTAGAAGAGTGATCTTTTCTCAAAAGCAGCTTGTGTTTCTTGTAAGGCGAGCTAGCATTTGTTTCCCAGTCGTAAATGGAGTTCAATCACATGCAGTTTCTGGTCCTATGAGCAAGATTTGGTTTCTGGTAAGAAGAGTCACTATTGTGCTCCCATTGCCATACACAGTGCAAATAGCACTGGCGACTGTTCCCAGCAAGTACAGTGTATTGGACTTAAGAGGAGCTACTGTTCTTGTCAGTTTCCTAAGCAGAGTTGAACTAGATATGGCCCCTATGTGTAGGAAGAACAGTTCTTTTGTTCTGAGCAAGCTCACTGTTCGGACCACATAGGAAACACAGTAGAGTAGAAGAGTGCTCTTTTCTCAAAAGCAGAGTGTGTTTCTTGTAAGGTGAGCTAGTGTTTGTTTCCCAGTCTGAAATGGAGTTGAATCCCATGCAGTTTCTGGTCCTACGAGTAAGAGTTGTTTTCTGGTAAGAAGAGTCACTATTGTGCTCCCATTGCCATACACAGTGAAAATAGCACTCGCGTCTGTTCCCAGCAAGTACAGTGTATTGGACTGAAGAGGAGCTACTGTTCTTGTCAGTTTGCTAAGCAGAGTTGAACTAGATATGGCCGTGTGTAGGAAGCACAGTTCTTTTATTCTGAGCAAGCTCACTGTTCGAACCCATAGGAAACACAGTAGAGTAGAAGAGTGCCCTTTTCTCAAAAGCAGAGTGTGTTTCTTGTAAGGCGAGCTAGCATTTGTTTCCCAGTCCTAAATGGAATTGAATCACATGCAGTTTCTGGTCCTACGAGCAAGAGTTGTTTTCTGGTAAGAAGAGTCACTATTGCGCTTCCATTGCCATACACAGTGCAAATAGCACCAGCATCTGTTCCCAGCTTGTACAGTGTATTGGACTGAAGAGGATCTACTGTTCTTGTCAGTTTCCTAAGCAGAATTGAACTAGATATGGCCGTGTGTGTAGGAAGCACAGTGCTTTTGTACTGAGCAAGCTCACTGTTCGAACCCATGGGAAACACAGTAGAGTAGAAGAGTGCTCTTTTCTCAAAAGCAGAGTGTGTTTCTTGTAAGGCGAGCTAGCGTTTGTTTCCCAGTCCTAAATGGAGTTGAATCTCATGTAGTTTCTGGTCCTACAAGCAAGAGTTGTTTTCTGGTAATGAAAGTCACTATTGCCCTCCCATTGCCACACACAGTGCAAATAGCACTCGCTTCTGTTCCCATCAAGTACAGTGTATTGGACTGAAGAGGAGCTACTCTTCTTGTCAGTTTCCTAAGCAGAGTTGAACTAGATATGGCCCATGTGTGTAGGAAGCACAGTTCTTTTGTTCTGAGCAAGCTCACTGTTCGGAACTCATAGAAAACACAGTAGAGTAGAAGAGTGCTCTTTTCTCAAAAGTAGAGTGTGTTTCTTCTAAGGCGAGCTAGTGTTTGTTTCTCAGTCCTAAATGGAGTTAAATCACATGCAGTTTCTGGTCCTATGAGCAAGAGTTGTTTTCTGGTAAGAAGAGTCACTATTGCGCTCCCATTGTCATACACAGGGCAAATATCACTGGCGTCTGTTCCCAGCATGTACAGTGTATTGGACTGAAGAGGAACTACTGTTCTTGTCAGTTTCCTAAGCAGAATTGAACTAGATATGGCCTTGTGTGTAGGAAGCACAGTGCTTTTGTACTGAGCAAGCTCACTGTTCGAACCCATAGGAAACACAGTAGAGTAGAAGAGTGATCATTTCTCAAAAGCAGAGTGTTTCTTGTAAGGCGAGCTAGCATTTGTTTCCCAGTCGTAAATGGAGTTCAATAACATGCAGTTTCTGGTCCTATGAGCAAGATTTGGTTTCTGGTAAGAAGAGTCACTATTGTGCTCCCATTGCCACACACAGTGCAAATAGCACTGGCGTCTGTTCCCAGCAATTACAGTGTATTGGACTTAAGAGGAGCTACTATTCTTGTCAGTTCCCTAAGCAGAGTTGAACTAGATATGGCCCCTGTGTGTAGGAAGAACAGTTCTTTTGTTCTGAGCAAGCTCACTGTTCGGACAACATAGGAAACACAGTAGATTAGAAGAGTGCTCTTTTCTCAAAAGCAGAGTGTGTTTCATGTAAGGTGAGCGAGTGTTTGTTTCCCAGTCTGAAATGGAGTTGAATCCCATGCAGTCTCTGGTTTTACGAGCAAGAGTTGTTTTCTGGTAAGAAGAGTCACTATTGCGCTCCCATTGCCATATACAGTGCAAACAGCACTCGCTTCTGTTCCCAGCAAGTACAGTGTATTGGACTGAAGAGGAGATACTGTTCTTGTCAGTTTCCTAAGCAGAGTTGAACTAGATATGGCCGTGTGTGTAGGAAGCACAGTTCGTTTGTTCTGAGCAAGCTCACTGTTTGGACCCCATAGGAAACACAGTAGAGTAGAAGAGTGCTCTTTTCTCAAAAGCAGAGTCATTTATTTGTAAGGCGAGCTAGCGTTTGTTTCCCAGTCCTAAATGGAGTTGAATCACATGCAGTTTCTGGTCCTACGAGCAAGAATTTTTTTCTGGTAAGAAGAGTCACTATTGCGCTCCCATTGTCATACACAGGGCAAATAGGACTGGCGTCTGTTCCCAGCATGTACAGTGTATTGGACTGAAGAGGAGCTACTGTTCTTGTCAGTTTTCTAAGAAGAAGTGAACAGGATATGGCCGTGTGTGTAGGAAGCACAGTTCTTTTGTTCTGAGCAAGCTCACTGTTCGGACCCCATAAGAAACACAGTAGAGTAGAAGAGTGCTCTTTTCTCAAAAGCAGAGTGTGTTTCTTGGAAGGCGAGCTAGCATTTGTTTCCCAGTCTGAAATGGAGTTGAATCCCATGCAGTTTCTGGTCCTACGAGCAAGAGTTGTTTTCTGGTAAGAAGAGTCACTATTACGCTCCCATTGTCGTCCACAGGGCAAATAGCACTGGCGTCTGTCCCCAGCAAGTACAGTGTATGGGGCTGAAGAGGAGCTACTGTTCTTGTCAGTTTCCTAAGCAGAATTGAACTAGATATGGCCGTGTGTGTAGGAAGCACAGTTCTTTTGTACTCAGCAAGCTCACTGTTCGAACCCATAAGAAACACAGTAGAGAAGAAGAGTGCCCTTTTCTCAAAAGCACAGTGTGTTTCTTGTAAGGCGAGCTAGCATTGTTTCCCAGTCCTAAATGGAGTTCATTCACATGCAGTTTCTGGTCCTACGAGCAAGAGTTGTTTTCTGGTAAGGAAAGTCACTATTGCTCTCCCATTGCCATACACAGTGCAAATAACACTCGCGTCTGTTCCCAGCAAGTACAGTGTATCGGACTGAAGAGGAGCTACTGTTCTTGTCAGGTTTCTAAGCAGAGTTGAACTAGATATGGCCCGTGTGTGTAGGAAGCACAGTTCTTATGTTCTGAGCAAGCTCACTGTTTGGACCCCATAAGAAACAGAGTAGAGTAGATGAGTGCTCTTTTCTCTAAAGCAGAGTGTGTTTCTTGTAAGGTGAGCTCGCGTTTGTTTCCCAGTCCTAAATGGAGGTGAGTCACAGGCAGTTTTTGATCCTACGAGCAAGAGTTGTTTTCTGGTGAGAAGAGTCACTATTGAGCTCCAAATGCCATAAACAGTGCAAATAGCACTCGCGACTGTTCCCAGCAAGTACAGTGTATTGGACTGAAGAGGAGATACTGTTCTTGTCAGTTTCCTAAGCAGAGTTGAACTTGATCTGGCCCGTGTGTAGGAAGCACAGTTCTTTTGTTCTGAGCAAGCTCACTGTTCTGGCCCTAAAGGAAACACAGTAGAGTAGAAGACTGTTCTTTTCTCAAAAGCAGAGTGTGTTTCTTGTAAGGCGAGCTAGCATTTGTTTCCCAGTCCTAAATGGAGTTGAATCACATGCAGTTTTTGGTCCTATGAGCAAGAGTTGTTTTATGGAAAGAAGAGTCACTATTGCGCTGCCATTGCCATACACAGGACAAATAGCACTCACGTCTGTTCCCAGCAAGTACAGTGCATTGGACTGAACAGGATCTACTGTTCTTGTCAGGTTCCTAAGCAGAATTGAAAAGATATGGCCGTGTGTGTAGGAAGCACAGTTCTTTTGTTCTGAGCAAGCTCACTTTTCGGACCCCATAAGAAACACAGTAGAGTAGAAGAGTGCTCTTTTCTCAAAAGCAGAGTGTGTTTCTTGGAAGGCGAGCTAGCATTTGTTTCCCACTCCTAAATGGAGTTGAATCACATGCAGTTTCTGGTCCTACGAGCAAGAGATGTTTTCTGGTAAGGAAAGTCACTATTGTGCTCCCATTGCCAAACACAGTACAAATATCACTCGCGTCTGTTCCCAGCAAGTACAGTGTATCGGACTGAAGAGGAGCTACTGTTCTTGTCAGTTTTCTAAGCAGAGTTGAACTAGATATGTCCCGTGTGTGTAGGAAGCACAGTTCTTTTGTTCTGAGCAAGCTCACTGTTCTGGTCCTATAAGAAACACAGTAGAGTAGAAGAGTGCTCTTTTCTCAAAAGCAGAGTGTGTTTCTTGTAAGGCGAGCTAGTGTTTGTTTCCTAGTCTAAATGGAGTTGAATCACATGCAGTTTCTGGTCCTACGAACAAGAGTTGTTTTCTGGTAAGGAAAGTCATTATTGCGCTCCCATTGCCATACACAGTGCAAATATCACTCGCGTCTGTTCACAGCAAATACAGTGTATCGGATGAAGAGGAGCTACTATTCTTGTCAGTTTCCTAAGCAGAGTTGAACTAGATATGGCCGTGTGTGTAGGAAGCACAGTGCTTCTGTACTGAGCAAGCTCACTGTTCGAACCCATAGGAAACACAGTAGAGTAGAAGAGTGCTCTTGTCTCAAAAGCAGAGTGTGTTTCTTGTAAGGCGAGCTAGCGTTTGTTTCTAAGTCATAAAAGGAGTTGAATCCCATGCAGTTTCTGGTCCTACGAGCAAGAGTTGTTTTCTGGTGAGAAGAGTCACTATTGCGCTCCCATTTTCATACACAGGGCAAATAACACTGGCGTCTGTTCCCAGCATGTACAGTGTATTGGACTCAAGAGGAGCTACTGTTCTTTTCAGTATCCTAAGCAGAATTGAACTAGATATGGCTGTGTGTGTAGGAAGCACAGTTCTTTTGTACTGAGCAAGCTCACTGTTCGAACCCATAAGAAACACAGTAGAGTAGAAGAGTGCTCTTTTCTCTAAAGCAGAGTGTGTTTCTTGTAAGGCGAGCTAGCATTTGTTTCCCAGTCCTAAATGGAGTTGAATCACATGCAGTTTCTGCTCCTACGAGCAAGAGTTGTTTTAGAAAGGAGAGTCACTATTGCGCTACCATTGCCATACACAGGACAAATAGGACTTGCGTCTGTTCCCAGCAAGTAAAGTGTATTGGACTGAAGAGGATCTACTGTTCTTGTCAGGTTCCTAAGCAGAATTGAACTAGATATGGCCCGTGTGTAGCAAGCACAGTTCTTTTGTTCTGAGCAAGCTCACTGTTCTGGTCCTATAAGAAACGCAGTAGAGTAGAAGAGTGCTCTTTTCTCAAAAGCAGAGTGTGTTTCTGGTAAGGCGAGCTAGCGTTTGTTTCCTAGTCCTAAATGGAGTTGAATCACATGCAGTTTCTGGTCCTACGAACAAGAGTTGTTTTCTGGTAAGGAAAGTCACTATTGCGCTCCCATTGCCATACACAGTGCAAATATCACTCGCGTCTGTTCCCAGCAAATACACTGTATCGGATGAGAGGAGTTACTATTCTTGTCACTTTCCTAAGCAGAGTTGAACTAGATATGGCCCCTGTGTGTAGGAAGCACAGTTCTTTTGTTCTGAGCAAGCTCACTGTTTGGACCCCATAGGAAACACAGTAGAGTAGAAGAGTGTTCTTTTCTCAAAAGCAGAGTGTGTTTCTTGTAAGGCGAGCTAGCGTTTGTTTCCCAGTCCTAAATGGAGTGGAATCACATGCAGTTTCTGGTCCTACGAGCAAGAGTTGTTTTCTGGTAAGGAAAGTCACTATTGCCCTCCCATTGCCAAACACAGTGCAAATAGGACTCGCGTCTGTTCCCATCAAGTACAGTGTATTGGACTGAAGAGGAGCTACTGTACTTGTCAGTTTCCTAAGCAGAGTTGAACTAGATATGGCCCATGTGTGTAGGAAGCACATTTCTTTTGTTCTGAGCAAGCTCACTGTTCGGACCTCATAGGAAACACAGTAGAGTAGAAGAGTGCTCTTTTCTCAAAAGTAGAGTGTGTTTCTTGTAAGGCGAGCTAGTGTTTGTTTCTAAGTCCTAAATGGAGTTAAATCACATGCAGTTTCTGGTCCTATGAGCAAGAGTTGTTTTCTGGTAAGAAGAGTCACTATTGCGCTCCCATTGTCATACACAGGGCAAATATCACTGGCGCCTGTTCCCAGCATGTACAGTGTATTGGACTGAAGAGGAGCTACTGTTCTTGTAAGTTTCCTAAGCAGAATTGAACTAGATATGGCCTTGTGTGTAGGAAGCACAGTGCTTTTATACTGAGCAAGCTCACTGTTCGAACCCATAGGAAACACAGTAGAGTAGAAGAGTGATCTTTTCTCAAAAGCAGCTTGTGTTTCTTGTAAGGCGAGCTAGCATTTGTTTCCCAGTCGTAAATGGAGTTCAATCACATGCAGTTTCTGGTCCTATGAGCAAGATTTGGTTTCTGGTAAGAAGAGTCACTATTGTGCTCCCATTGCCATACACAGTGCAAATAGCACTGGCGACTGTTCCCAGCAAGTACAGTGTATTGGACTTAAGAGGAGCTACTGTTCTTGTCAGTTTCCTAAGCAGAGTTGAACTAGATATGGCCACTATGTGTAGGAAGAACAGTTCTTTTGTTCTGAGCAAGCTCACTGTTCGTTCCACATAGGAAACACAGTAGAGTAGAAGAGTGCTCTTTTCTCAAAAGCAGAGTGTGTTTCTTGTAAGGTGAGCTAGTGTTTGTTTCCCAGTCTGAAATGGAGTTGAATCCCATGCAGTTTCTGGTCCTACGAGTAAGAGTTGTTTTCTGGTAAGAAGAGTCACTATTGCGCTCCCATTGCCATACACAGTGAAAATAGCACTCGCGTCTGTTCCCAGCAAGTACAGTGTATTGGACTGAAGAGGAGCTACTGTTCTTGTCAGTTTGCTAAGCAGAGTTGAACTAGATATGGCCGTGTGTGTAGGAAGCACAGTTCGTTTGTTCTGAGCAAGCTCACTGTTTGGAACCCATAGGAAACACAGTAAAGTAGAAGAGTGCTCTTTTCTCAAAAGCAGAGTGTTATATTTGTAAGGCGAGCTAGCGTTTGTTTCCCAGTCCTAAATGGAGTTGAATCACATGCAGTTTCTGGTCCTACGAGCAAGAATTTTTTTCTGGTAAGAAGAGTCACTATTGCGCTCCCATTGTCATACACAGGGCAAATAGCACTGGCGTCTGTTCCCAGGATGTACAGTGTATTGGACTGAAGAGGAGCTACTGTTCTTGTCAGTTTTCTAAGTAGAAGTGAACAGGATATGGCCATGTGTGTAGGAATCACAGTTCTTTTGTTCTGAGCAAGCTCACTGTTCGAACCCATATTAAACACAGTAGAGTAGAAGAGTGCTCTTTTCTCAAAAGCAGAGTGTGTTTCTTGTAAGGCGAGCTAGCGTTTGTTTCCCAGTCATAAAAGGAGTTGAATCCCATGCAGTTTCTGGTCCTACGAGCAAGAGTTGTTTTCTGGTGAGTAGAGTCACTATTGCGCTCCCATTTTCATACACAGGGCAAATAACACTGGCGTCTGTTCCCAGCATGTACAGTGTATTGGACTCAAGAGGAGCTACTGTTCTTTTCAGTATCCTAAGCAGAATTGAACTAGATATGGCCGTGTGTGTAGGAAGCACAGTTCTTTTGTACTGAGCAAGCTCACTGTTCGAACCCATAAGAAACACAGTAGAGTAGAAGAGTGCTCTTTTCTCTAAAGCAGAGTGTGTTTCTTGTAAGGCGAGCTCGCGTTTGTTTCCCAGTCCTAAATGGAGTTGAATCACATGCAGTTTCTGGTCCTACGAGCAAGAGTTGTTTTATGGAAAGAAGAGTCACTATATCGCTGCCATTGCCATACACAGGACAAATAGCACTCGCGTCTGTTCCCAGCAAGTAAAGTGTATTGGACTGAAGAGGATCTACTGTTCTTGTCAGGGTCCTAAGCAGAATTGAACTAGATATGGCCCGTGTGTGTAGGAAGCACAGTTCTTTTGTTCTGAGCAAGCTCACTGTTCTGGTCCTATAAGAAACACAGTAGAGTAGAAGAGTGCTCTTTTCTCAAAAGCAGAGTGTGTTTCTTGTAAGGCGAGCTAGCGTTTGTTTCCTAGTCCTAAATGGAGTTGAATCACATGCAGTTTCTGGTCCTATGAACAAGAGTTGTTTTCTGGTAAGGAAAGTCACTATTGCGCTCCCATTCCCATACACAGTGCAAATATCACTCGCGTCTGTTCTCAGCAAATACAGTGTATCGGATGAAGAGGAGCTACTATTCTTGTCAGTTTCCTAAGCAGAGTTGAACTAGATATTGCCCGTGTGTAGGAAGCACAGTTCTTTTGTTCCGAGCAAGCTCACTGTTTGGACCCCATAGGAAACACAGTAGAGTAGAAGAGTGTTCTTTTCTCAAAAGCAGAGTGTGTTTCTTGTAAGGCGAGCTAGCGTTTGTTTCCCAGTCCTAAATGGAGTGGAATCACATGCAGTTTCTGGTCCTACGAGCAAGAGTTGTTTTATGGTAAGAATAGTCACTATTGCGCTGCCATTGCCATACACAGGACAAATAGCACTGGCGTCTGTTCCCAGCAAGTACAGTGTATCGGACTGAAGAGGAGCTACTATTCTTGTCAGTTTCCTAAGCAGAGTTGAACTAGATATGGCCCGTGTGTAGGAAGCACAGTTCATATGTTCTGAACAAGCTCACTGTTCTGGCCCTATAGGAAACACAGTAGAGTAGATGAGTGCTCTTTTCTCTAAAGCAGAGTGTGTTTCTTGTAAGGCGAGCTAGCGTTTGTATCCTAGTCCTAAATGGAGTTGAATCCCATGCAGTTTCTTGTCCTACGAACAAGAGTTGTTTTCTGGTAAGGAAAGTCACATTGCGCTCCCATTGCCATACACAGTGCAAATATCACTCGCGTCTGTTCCCAGCAAGTGCATTGTATTATGCTGAATAGGTGGTACTATTCTTGTCAGTTACCTAAGCAGAATTGAACAAGATATGGCCGTGTGTGTAGGAAGCACAGTTCTTTTGTTCTGAGCAAGCTCACTGTTCGGACCCCATAGGAAACACAGTGGAGTAGAAGAGTGCTCTTTTCTCAAAAGCAGAGTGTGTTTTTTGTTAGGCGAGCTAGCGTTTGTTTCGCAGTCCTAAATGGAGTTGAATCCCATGCAGTTTCTGGTACTACGAGCAAGAGTTGTTTTCTGGTAAGAAGAGTCACTATTGTGCTGCTATTGCCATACACAGGACAAATAGCACTGGCCTCTGTTCACAGCAAATACAGTGTATTGGACTGAAGAGGATCTGCTGTTCTTGTCAGTTTCCTAAGCAGAATTGAACTAGATATGGCCGTGTGTGTAGGAAGCACAGTTCTTTTCTTCAGAGCAAGCTCACTGTTCGGACCCCATAGGAAACACAGTAGTGTAGAAGAGTGCTCTTTTCTCAAAAGTAGAGTGTGTTTCTTGTAAGGCAAGCTAGCGTTTGTTTCCCAGTCTTAAATGGAGTTGAATCTCATGCAGTTTCTGTCCTACGATCAAGAGTTGTTTTCTGGTAAGGAAAGTCACTTTTGTGCTCCCATTGCCATACACAGTGCAAATAGCACTCGCGTCTGTTCCCAGCATGTACAGTGTATCGGACTGAAGAGGAGCTACTGTTCTTGTCAGTTTCCTAGGCAGAGTTGAACTAGATATGGCCCGTGTGTGGGAAGCACAGTTCTTTTGTTCTGAGCAAGCTCACTGTTCTGGCCCTATAGGAAAAACAGTAAAGTAGAAGAGTACTCTTTTCTCAAAAGCAGAGTGTGTTTCTTGTAAGGCGAGCTAGCGTTTATTTCCCAGTCCTAAATGGAGTTGAATCACATGCGGTTTCTGGTTTTATGAGCAAGAGTTGCTTTATGGTAAGAATAGTCACTATTGCGCTGCCATTCCCGTACACAGGACAAATAGCACTGGCGTCTGTTCCCAGCAAGTACAGTGTATTGGAATGAAGAGGATCTACTGTTCTTGTCAGGTTCCTAAGCAGAATTGAACTAGATATGGCCGTGTGTGTAGGAAGCACAGTTCTTTTGTTCTGAGCAAGCTCACTGTTCTGGCCCTTTAGGAAACACAGTAGAGTAGAAGAGTGCTCTTTTCTCAAAAGTAGAGTGTGTTTCTTGTAAGGCGAGATAGAGTTTGTTTCCCAGTCCTAAATGGAGTTGAATCACATGCAGTTTTTGGTCCTACAAGCAAGAGTTGTTTTCTGATAAGAAGAGTCACTATTGTGCTCCAATTGCCATACACAGTGCAAATAGCACTCGTGTCTGTTCCCAGCAAGTACAGTGTATTGGACTGAAGAGGAGATACTGTTCTTGTCAGTTTCCTAAGCAGAGTTGAACTAGATATGGCCCGTGTTTATAGGAAGCACAGTTCTTATGTTCTGAGCAAGCTCACTGTTCTGGCTCTATAGGAAACACAGTAGAGTAGAACTGTGCTCTTTTCTCAAAAGCAGAGTGTGTTTCTTGTAAGGCGAGCTAGCGTTTGTTTCCTAGTCCTAAATGGAGTTGAATCCCATGCAGTTTCTGGTCCTACGAAAAAGAGTTGTTTTCTGGTAAGGAAAGTCACATTGCGCTCCCATTGCCATACACAGTGCAAATAGCACTCGCGTCTGTTCCCAGCAAGTACATTGTATTGGACTGAATAGGTGGTACTGTTCTTGTCAGTTACCTAAGCAGAATTGAACTAGATATGGCCGTGTGTGTAGGAAGCACAGTTCTTTTGTTCTGAGCAAGCTCACTGTTCGAACCCCATAGGAAACACAGTAGAGCAGAAGAGTGCTCTTTTCTCAAAAGCAGAGTGTGTTTCTTGTAAGGCGAGCTAGCATTTGTTTCCCAGTCCCAAGTGGAGGTGAATCACATGCAGTTTCTGGTCCTACGAGCAAGAGTTGTTTTCTTGTAAGGAAAGTCACTATTGCGCTCCAATTGCCATACACAGTGCAAATAGCACTCGCGTCTGTTCCCAGCAAGTACAGTGTATCAGAATGAAGAGGAGCTACTGTTCTTGTCAGTTTCCTAAGCAGAGTTGAACTAGATATGTCCCGTGTGGGAAGCGCAGTTCTTTTGTTCTGAGCAAGCTCACTGTTCTGGCCCTATAGGAAACACAGTAGAGTAGAAGAGTACTCTTTTCTCTAATGCAGAGTATGTTTCTTGTAAGGCGAGCCAGTGTTTGTTTCCCAGTCCTAAATGGAGTTGAATCACATGCAGTTTCTGGTCCTACGAGCAATAATTGTTTTATGGTAAAAATAGTCACTATTGCACTGCCATTGCCGTACACAGGACAAATAGCACTGGCGTGTGTTCCCAGCAAGTACAGTGTATTGGACTGAAGAGGATCTACTGTTCTTGTCAGGTTCCAAAGCAGAATTGAACTAGATATGGCCGTGTGTGTAGGAAGCACAGTTCTTTTGATCTGAGCAAGCTCACTCTTCTGGCCCTATAGGAAACACAGTAGAGTAGAAGAGTGCCCTTTTCTCAAAAGCAGAGTGTGTTTCTTGTAAGGCGAGCTAGAGTTTGTTTCCCAGTCCTAAATGGAGTTGAGTCACATGCAGTTTTTTGTTCTACGAGCAAGAGTTGTTTTCTGGTAAGACGAGTCACTATTGTGCTCCAATTGCCATACACAGTGCAAATAGCACTGGCGTCTGTTCCCAGCAAGTACAGTGTATTGGACTGAAGAGGATCTACTGTTCTTGTCAGGTTCCTAAGCAGAATTGAACTAGATATGGCCGTGTGTGTAGGAAGCACAGTTCTTTTGTTCTGAGCAAGCTCACTGTTTGGACCCAATAGGAAACACAGTAGAGTAGAAGAGTGCTCTTTTCTCAAAAGCAGAGTGTGTTTCTTTTAAGGAGAGCTAGCGTTTGTTTCCCAGTCTTAAATGGAGTTGAATCTCATGCAGTTTCTGTCCTACGATCAAGAGTTGTTTTCTGGTAAGGAAAGTCACTTTTGTGCTCCCATTGCCATACACAGTGCAAATAGCACTCGCGTCTGTTCCCAGCATGTACAGTGTATCGGACTGAAGAGGAGCTACTGTTCTTGTCAGTTTCCTAGGCAGAGTTGAACTAGATATGGCCCGTGTGTGGGAAGCACAGTTCTTTTTTTCTGAGCAAGCTCACTGTTCTGGCCCTATAGGAAAAACAGTAAAGTAGAAGAGTACTCTTTTCTCAAAAGCAGAGTGTGTTTCTTGTAAGGCGAGCTAGCGTTTATTTCCCAGTCCTAAATGGAGTTGAATCACATGCGGTTTCTGGTTTTATGAGCAAGAGTTGCTTTATGGTAAGAATAGTCACTATTGCGCTGCCATTCCCGTACACAGGACAAATAGCACTGGCGTCTGTTCCCAGCAAGTACAGTGTATTGGAATGAAGAGGATCTACTGTTCTTGTCAGGTTCCTAAGCAGAGTTGAACTAGATATGGCCCGTGTTT
Source organism: Peromyscus eremicus (assembly GCF_949786415.1). Lineage (NCBI taxonomy): Eukaryota > Metazoa > Chordata > Mammalia > Rodentia > Cricetidae > Peromyscus > Peromyscus eremicus. Next base: position 82,681 of record NW_026734907.1, on the reverse strand, counting down.
ATAGGAAGCACAGTTCTTATGTTCTGAGCAAGCTCACTGTTCTGGCTCTATAGGAAACACAGTAGAGTAGAACTGTGCTCTTTTCTCAAAAGCAGAGTGTGTTTCTTGTAAGGCGAGCTAGCGTTTGTTTCCTAGTCCTAAATGGAGTTGAATCACATGCAGTTTCTGTTCCTACGAACAAGAGTTGTTTTCTGGTAAGGAAAGTCACTATTGTGCTCCCATTGCCATACACAGTGCAAATATCACTCGCGTCTGTTCCCAGCAAATACAGTGTATCGGATGAAGAGGAGTTACTCTTCTTGTCAGTTTCCTAAGCAGAGTTGAACTAGATATGGCCCCTGTGTAGGAAGCACAGTTCTTTTGTTCTGAGCAAGCTCACTGTTTGGACCCCATAGGAAACACAGTAGAGTAGAAGAGTGATCTTTTCTCAAAAGCAGAGTGTGTTTCTTGTAAGGGGAGCTAGCGTTTGTATCCTAGTCCTAAATGGAGTTGAATCCCATGCAGTTTCTGGTCCTACGAAAAAGAGTTGTTTTCTGGTAAGGAAAGTCACATTGCGCTCCCATTGCCATACACAGTGCAAATAGCACTCGCGTCTGTTCCCAGCAAGTACATTGTATTGGACTGAATAGGTGGTACTGTTCTTGTCAGTTACCTAAGCAGAATTGAACTAGATATGGCCGTGTGTGTAGGAAGCACAGTTCTTTTGTTCTGAGCAAGCTCACTGTTCGAACCCCATAGGAAACACAGTAGAGCAGAAGAGTGCTCTTTTCTCAAAAGCAGAGTGTGTTTCTTGTAAGGCGAGCTAGCATTTGTTTCCCAGTCCCAAGTGGAGGTGAATCACATGCAGTTTCTGGTCCTACGAGCAAGAGTTGTTTTCTTGTAAGGAAAGTCACTATTGCGCTCCAATTGCCATACACAGTGCAAATAGCACTCGCGTCTGTTCCCAGCAAGTACAGTGTATCAGAATGAAGAGGAGCTACTGTTCTTGTCAGTTTCCTAAGCAGAGTTGAACTAGATATGTCCCGTGTGGGAAGCGCAGTTCTTTTGTTCTGAGCAAGCTCACTGTTCTGGCCCTATAGGAAACACAGCAGAGTAGAAGAGTACTCTTTTCTCTAATGCAGAGTATGTTTCTTGTAAGGCGAGCTAGTGTTTGTTTCCCAGTCCTAAATGGAGTTGAATCACATGCAGTTTCTGGTCCTACGAGCAATAATTGTTTTCTGGTAAGGAACGTCACTATTGCGTTCCCATTGCCATACACAGTGCAAATAGCACTAGCGTCTGTTCCCAGCAAGTACAGTGTATCGGACTGAAGAGGAGCTACTGTTCTTGTCAGTTTCCTAAGCAGAGTTGAACTACATATGGCCCGTGTGTAGGAAGCACAGTTCTTATGTTCTGAGCAAGATCACTGTTCTGGCACTATAGGAAACACAGTAGAGAAGAATCGTACTCTTTTCTCAAAAGCAGAGTGTGTTTCTTGTAAGGCGAGCTAGCGTTTGTTTTCCAGTCCTAAATGGAGTTGAATCACATGCAGTTTTTGGTCCTATGAACAAGAGTTATTTTCTGTTAAGAAAAGTCACATTGCGCTCCCATTGCCATACACAGTGCAAATAGCACTCGCATATGTTCCCAGCAAGTACAGTGTATTGGACTGAATAGGTGCTACTGTTCTTGTCAGTTTCCTAAGCAGAGTTGAACTAGATATGATCCGTGTGTGTAGGAAGCACAGTTCTTTTGTTCTGAGCAAGCTCACTGTTTGGACCCCATAGGATACACAGTAAAGTAGAAGAGTACTCTTTTCTCTAAAGCAGAGTGTGTTTCTTGTAAGGCGATCTAGCGTTTGTTTCGCAGTCCTAAATGGAGTTGAATCCCATGCAGTTTATGGTACTAAGAGCAAGAGTTATTTTCTGGTAAGAAGAGTCACTATTGTGCTGCCATTGCCATACACAGGACAAATAACACTGGCCTCTGTTCGCAGCAAATACAGTGTATTGGACTGAAGAGGATCTACTGTTCTTGTCAGGTTCCTAATCAGAATTGAACTAGATATGGCCGTGTGTGTAGGAAGCACAGTTCTTTTGTTCTGAGCAAGCTCACTGTTCGGACCCCATAGGAAACACAGTAGAGTAGAAGAGTGCTCTTTTCTCTAAAGCTGAGTGTGTTTCTTGTAAGGTGAGCTCGCGTTTGTTTCCCAGTCCTAAATGGAGTTGAGTCACAGGCAGTTTTTGGTCCTACGAGCATGAGTTCTTTTCTGGTAAGAAGAGTCACTATTGCGCTCCAAATGCCATACACAGTGCAAATAGCACTGACGTCTGTTCCCAGCAAGTACAATGTATCAGAATGAAGAGGATCTACTGTTCTTGTCAGTTTCCTAGGCAGAGTTGAACTAGTTATGTCCCGTGTGTGGGAAGCACAGTTCTTTTGTTCTGAGCAAGCTCACTGTTCGGACCCCATGGGAAACACAGTAGAGTAGAAGCGTGCTCTTTTCTCAAAAGCAGAGTGTGTTTCATGTAGGGCGAGCTAGCATTTGTTTCCTAGTCCTAAATGGAGTTGAATCACATGCAGTTTCTGGGCCTACGAGTAAGAGTTGTTTTCTGGTAAGAAGATTCACTATTGTGCTACCATTGCCATACACAGTGCAAATAGCACTCGCGTCTGTTCCCAGCAAGCACAGTGTATCGGACTGAAGAGGAGCTACTGTTCTTGTCAGTTTCCTTAGCAGAGTTGAACTAGATATGGCCCGTGTGTGGCAAGCACAGTTCTTTTGTTCTGAGCAAGCTCACTCTTCTGGCCCTATAGGAAACACAGTAGAGTAGAAGAGTGTTCTTTTCTCTAAAGCAGAGTGTGTTTCTTGTAATGCTAGCTAGCGTTTGTTTCCCAGTCCTAAATGGAGTTGAATCCCATGCAGTTTCTGGTCCTATGAGCAAGAGTTTTTTTCTGGTAAGAAGTCACTATTGCGTTCCCATTGTCATACACAGTGCAAATAGCACTCGCGTCTGTTCCCAGCATGTACATTGTATTGGACTGAAGAGGAGTTACTGTTCTTGTCAATTTCCTAAGCAGAGTTGAACTAGATATGACACGTGTGTGTAGGAAGCACAGTTCTTTTGTTTTGAGCAAGCTCACTGTTCGGACCCCATAGGAGACACAGTAAAGTAGAAGAGTGCTCGTTTCTCAAAAGCAGAGTGTGTTTCTTGTAAGGCGAGCTAGCGTTTGTATCCCATTCCTAAATGGAGTTGAACCACATGCAGTTTCTGGTCCTATGTGCAAGGATTTTTTTCTGGTAAGGAAAGCCACTATTGCGCTCCCATTGCCATACACAGGGGAAATAGCACTGGCGTCTGTTCCCAGCATGTACAGTGTATTGGACTGAAGAGGATCTACTGTTTTTGTCAGCTTCCTAAGCAGAATTGAACTAGATATGGCAGTGTGTGTAGGAAGCACAGTTCTTTTTTTCTGAGCAAGCTCACTGTTTGGACCCCATAGGAAACACAGTAGAGTAGAAGAGTGCTCTTTTGGCAAAAGCAGAGTGTGTTTCTTGTAAGGTGAGCTTGCAATTTTTTCCCAGTCTTAAATGGAGTTGAGTAACATGTAGTTTTTGGTCGTACGAGCAAGAGTTGTTTTCTGATAAGAAGAGTCACTACTGCGCTCCCATTGCCAAACACAGTACAAATAGCACTTGCGTCTGTTCCCAGCGAGTACAGTGTATTGGTCTGAAGAGGAGCTACTGTTCTTGTCAGTTTCCTAAGCCGAGTTGAACTAGATATGGCCCGTGTGTGTAGGAAGCACAGTTCCTTTATTCTGAGCAAGCTCACTGTTCGGACCACGTAGGAAACACAGTAGAGTAGAAGAGTGCTCTTTTCTCAAAAGCAGAGTGTGTTTCTTGTAATGCTAGCTAGCGTTTGTTTCCCAGTCCTAAATGGAGTTGAACCCCATGCAGGTTCAGGTCCTATGAGCAAGAGTTGTTTTCTGGTAAGAAGAGTCACTATTGTGTTCCCATTGTCATACACAGTGCAAATAGCACTCGCGTCTGTTCCCAGCATGTACAGTGTATTGGACTGAAGAGGATCTACTGTTCTTGTCAGTTTCCTATGCATAGTTGAACTAGATATGGCCCGTGTGTGTAGGAAGCACAGTTCTTTGTTTTGAGCAAGCTCACCGTTCGGACCCCATAGGATTCACAGTAGAGTAGAAGAGTGCTCGTTTCTCAAAAGCAGAGTGTGTTTCTTGTAAGGCGAGCTAGCGTTTGTTTCCCAGTCCTAAATGGAGTTGAATCACATGCAGTTTCTGGTCCTACGAGCAAGAGTTGTTTTCTGGTAAGAAGAGTCACTATTGTGTTTCCATTGTCATACACAGGTCAAATAGCACTGGCGTCTGTTCCCAGCGTGTACAATGTATTAGACTGAAGAGGATCTACTGTTTTTTTCAGGTTCCTAAGCAGAATTGAACTAGATATGGCAGTGTGTGTAGGATGCACAGTTCTTTTTTTCTGAGCAAGCTCACTGTTTGGACCCCATAGGAAACACAGTAGAGTAGAAGAGACCTCTTTTGTCAAAAGCAGAGTGTTTTTCTTGTAAGGTGGGCTTGCGTTTGTTTCCCAGTCTTAAATGGAGTTGAGTAAACATGTAGTTTTTGGTCATATGAGCAAGAGTTGTTTTCTGGTAAGAAGAGTCACTACTGCGCTCCCATTGCCATACACAGTACAAATAGCACTTGCGTCTGTTCCCAGCAAGTACAGTGTATTGAACTGAAGAGGAGCTACTGTTCTTGTCAGTATCCTAAGCAGAGTTGAACTAGATATGGCCCGTGTGTGTAGGAAGCACAGTCCTTTTGTTCTGAGCAAGCTTACTGTTCTGGCCCTATAGGAAACAGAGTAGAGAAGATGAGTGCTCTTTTCTCAAAAGCAGAGTATGTTTCTTGTAAGGCGAGCTCGCGTTTGTTCCCCAGTCCTAAATGGAGTTGAATCCCATGCAGTTTCTGGTCCTATGAGCAAGAGTTGTTTTCTGGTAAGAAGAGTCACTATTGCACTCCCATTGTCATACACAGTGCAAATAGCACTCGCGTCTGTTCCCAGCATGTACAGTGTATTGTACTGTAGCGGATCTACTGTTCTTGTCAGTTTCCTAAGCAGAGTTGAACTAGATATGGCCCGTGTGTGTAGGAAGCACAGTTCTTTTATTCTGAGCAAGCTCACTTTTCGGACCCCATAGGAAACACAGTAGAGTAGAAGAGTGCCCTTTTCTCAAAAGCAGAGCTTGTTTCTTGTAAGGCAAGCTAGCGTTTGTTTCCCAGTCCTAAATGGAGTTGAGTCATATGCAGTTTCTGGTCCTATGAGCAAGAGTTGTTTTCTGGTAAAAAAAGTCACTGTTGTGCTCCCATTGCCAAACACAATGCAAATAGCACTTGAGTCTGTTCCCAGCAAGTACAGTGTACTGGAATGAAGAGGATCTACTGTTCTTGTCAGTTACCTAAGCAGAATTGAACTAGATATGGCCGTGTGTGTAGGAAGCACAGTTCTTTTGTTCTGAGCAAGCTCACTGTTCGGACACCATAGGAAACACAGTAGAGCAGAAGAGTGCTCTTTTCTCAAAAGCAGAGTGTGTTTCTTGTAAGGCGAGCTAGCATTTGTTTCCCAGTCCCAAATGGAGGTGAATCACATGCAGTTTCTGGTCCTACGAGCAAGAGTTGTTTTCTTGTAAGGAAAGTCACTATTGCGCTCCAATTGCCATACACAGTGCAAATAGCACTCGCGTCTGTTCCCAGCAAGTACAGTGTATCAGAATGAAGAGGAGCTTCTGTTCTTGTCAGTTTCCTAAGCAGAGTTGAACTAGATATGTCCCCTGTGGGAAGCGCAGTTCTTTTGTTCTAAGCAAGCTCACTGTTCTGGCCCTATAGGAAACACAGCAGAGTACAAGAGTACTCTTTTCTCTAATGCAGAGTATGTTTCTTGTAAGGCGAGCCAGTGTTTGTTTCCCAGTCCTAAATGGAGTTGAATCACATGCAGTTTCTGGTCCTACGAGCAATAATTGTTTTATGGTAAAAATAGTCACTATTGCACTGCCATTGCCGTACACAGGACAAATAGCACTGGCGTGTGTTCCCAGCAAGTACAGTGTATTGGACTGAAGAGGATCTACTGTTCTTGTCAGGTTCCAAAGCAGAATTGAACTAGATATGGCCGTGTGTGTAGGAAGCACAGTTCTTTTGTTCTGAGCAAGCTCACTCTTCTGGCCCTATAGGAAACACAGTAGAGTAGAAGAGTGCCCTTTTCTCAAAAGCAGAGTGTGTTTCTTGTAAGGCGAGCTAGAGTTTGTTTCCCAGTCCTAAATGGAGTTGAGTCACATGCAGTTTTTTGTTCTACGAGCAAGAGTTGTTTTCTGGTAAGACGAGTCACTATTGTGCTCCAATTGCCATACACAGTGCAAATAGCACTGGCGTCTGTTCCCAGCAAGTACAGTGTATTGGACTGAAGAGGATCTACTGTTCTTGTCAGGTTCCTAAGCAGAATTGAACTAGATATGGCCGTGTGTGTAGGAAGCACAGTTCTTTTGTTCTGAGCAAGCTCACTGTTTGGACCCAATAGGAAACACAGTAGAGTAGAAGAGTGCTCTTTTCTCAAAAGCAGAGTGTGTTTCTTTTAAGGCGAGCTAGCGTTTGTTTCCCAGTCCTAAATGGAGTTGAATCACATGCAGTTTCTGGTCCTACAAGCAAGAGTTGTTTCCTGGTAAAGAAAGTCACTATTGCGCTCCCATTGCCATACACAGTGCAAATAGCACTAGTGTCTGTTAAAGGCAAGTACAGTGTATCGGACTGAAGAGGAGCTAATGTTCTTGTCAGTTTCCAAAGCAGAGTTGAACTAGATATGGCCCGTGTGTGTAGGAAGCACAGTTCTTATGTTCTGAGCAAGATCACTCTTCTGGCACTATAGAAAACACAGAAGTGAAGAATAGTACTCTTTTCTCAAAAGCAGAGTGTGTTTCTTGAAGGCGAGCTAGAGTTTGTTTCCTAGTCCTAAAAGGAGTTGAATCACATGCAGTTTTTGGTCCTATGAACAAGAGTTGTTTTCTGGTAAGAAGAGTCACATTGCGCTCCCATTGCCATACACAGTGCCAATAGCACTCGCGTCTGTTCCCAGCAAGTACAGTGTATTGGACTGAATAGGTGCTACTGTTCTTGTCAGTTTCCTAAGTAGAGTTGAACTAGATATGATCCGTGTGTGTAGGAAGCACAGTTCTTTTGTTCTGAGCAAGCTCACTGTTTGGACCCCATAGGATACACAGTAGAGTAGAAGAGTGCTCTTTTCTCTAAAGCAGAGTGTGTTTCTTGTAAGGCGAGCTAGCGTTTGTTTCACAGTCCTAAATGGAGTTGAATCCCATGCAGTTTCTGGTACTACGAGCAAGAGTTGTTTTCTCGTAAGAAGAGTCACTATTGTGCTGGCATTGCCATAGACAGGACAAATAGCACTGGCCTCTGTTCACAGCAAATACAGTGTATTGGACTGAAGAGGATCTGCTGTTCTTGTCAGGTTCCTAAGCAGAATTGAACTAGATATGGCCGTGTGTGTAGGAAGCACAGTTCTTTTGTTCTGAGCAACCTCACTGTTCGAACCCCATACGAAACACAGTAGAGCAGAAGAGTGCTCTTTTCTCTAAAGCAGAGTGTGTTTCTTGTAAGGCGAGCTCGCGTTTGTTTCCTAGTCCTAAATGGAGTTGAGTCACAGGCAGTTTTTGGTCCTACGAGCAAGAGTTGTTTTCTGGTAAGAAGAGTCACAATTGTGCTCCAATTGCCATAAACAGTGCAAATAGCACTCATGTCTGTTCCCAGCAAGTACAGTGTATTGGAATGAAGAGGATCTACTGTTCTTGTCAGGTTCCTAAGCAGAATTGAACTAGATATGGCCGTGTGTGTAGGAAGCACAGTTCTTTTGTTCTGAGCAAGCTCACTGTTCTGGCCCTTTATGAAACACAGTAGAGTAGAAGAGTGCTCTTTTCTCAAAAGTAGAGTGTGTTTCTTGTAAGGCAAGATAGAGTTTGTTTCCCAGTCCTAAATGGAGTTGAATCACATGCAGTTTTTTTTCCTACAAGCAAGAGTTGTTTTCTGGTAAGAAGAGTCACTATTGTGCTCTAATTGCCATACACAGTGCAAATAGCACTCGTGTCTGTTCCCAGCAAGTACAGTGTATTGGAATGAAGAGGATCTACTGTTCTTGTCAGGTTCCTAAGCAGAATTGAACTAGATATGGCCGTGTGTGTAGGAAGCACAGTTCTTTTGTTCTGAGCAAGCTCACTGTTCTGGCCCTTTAGGAAACACAGTAGAGTAGAAGAGTGCTCTTTTCTCAAAAGCAGAATGTGTTTCTTTTAAGGAGAGCTAGCGTTTGTTTTCCAGTCCAAAATGGAGTTGAATCACATGCAGTTTCTGGTCCTACGAGCAAGAGTTGTTTTCTGGTAAGGAACGTCACTATTGCGTTCCCATTGCCATACACAGTGCAAATAGCACTAGCGTCTGTTCCCAGCAAGTACAGTGTATCGGACTGAAGAGGAGCTACTGTTCTTGTCAGTTTCCTAAGCAGAGTTGAACTACATATGGCCCGTGTGTAGGAAGCACAGTTCTTATGTTCTGAGCAAGATCACTGTTCTGGCACTATAGGAAACACAGTAGAGAAGAATCGTACTCTTTTCTCAAAAGCAGAGTGTGTTTCTTGTAAGGCGAGCTAGCGTTTGTTTTCCAGTCCTAAATGGAGTTGAATCACATGCAGTTTTTGGTCCTATGAACAAGAGTTATTTTCTGTTAAGAAAAGTCACATTGCGCTCCCATTGCCATACACAGTGCAAATAGCACTCGCATATGTTCCCAGCAAGTACAGTGTATTGGACTGAATAGGTGCTACTGTTCTTGTCAGTTTCCTAAGCAGAGTTGAACTAGATATGATCCGTGTGTGTAGGAAGCACAGTTCTTTTGTTCTGAGCAAGCTCACTGTTTGGACCCCATAGGATACACAGTAAAGTAGAAGAGTACTCTTTTCTCTAAAGCAGAGTGTGTTTCTTGTAAGGCGATCTAGCGTTTGTTTCGCAGTCCTAAATGGAGTTGAATCCCATGCAGTTTATGGTACTAAGAGCAAGAGTTATTTTCTGGTAAGAAGAGTCACTATTGTGCTGCCATTGCCATACACAGGACAAATAACACTGGCCTCTGTTCGCAGCAAATACAGTGTATTGGACTGAAGAGGATCTACTGTTCTTGTCAGGTTCCTAATCAGAATTGAACTAGATATGGCCGTGTGTGTAGGAAGCACAGTTCTTTTGTTCTGAGCAAGCTCACTGTTCGGACCCCATAGGAAACACAGTAGAGTAGAAGAGTGCTCTTTTCTCTAAAGCTGAGTGTGTTTCTTGTAAGGTGAGCTCGCGTTTGTTTCCCAGTCCTAAATGGAGTTGAGTCACAGGCAGTTTTTGGTCCTACGAGCATGAGTTCTTTTCTGGTAAGAAGAGTCACTATTGCGCTCCAAATGCCATACACAGTGCAAATAGCACTGACGTCTGTTCCCAGCAAGTACAATGTATCAGAATGAAGAGGATCTACTGTTCTTGTCAGTTTCCTAGGCAGAGTTGAACTAGTTATGTCCCGTGTGTGGGAAGCACAGTTCTTTTGTTCTGAGCAAGCTCACTGTTCGGACCCCATGGGAAACACAGTAGAGTAGAAGCGTGCTCTTTTCTCAAAAGCAGAGTGTGTTTCATGTAGGGCGAGCTAGCATTTGTTTCCTAGTCCTAAATGGAGTTGAATCACATGCAGTTTCTGGGCCTACGAGTAAGAGTTGTTTTCTGGTAAGAAGATTCACTATTGTGCTACCATTGCCATACACAGTGCAAATAGCACTCGCGTCTGTTCCCAGCAAGCACAGTGTATCGGACTGAAGAGGAGCTACTGTTCTTGTCAGTTTCCTTAGCAGAGTTGAACTAGATATGGCCCGTGTGTGGCAAGCACAGTTCTTTTGTTCTGAGCAAGCTCACTCTTCTGGCCCTATAGGAAACACAGTAGAGTAGAAGAGTGTTCTTTTCTCTAAAGCAGAGTGTGTTTCTTGTAATGCTAGCTAGCGTTTGTTTCCCAGTCCTAAATGGAGTTGAATCCCATGCAGTTTCTGGTCCTATGAGCAAGAGTTTTTTTCTGGTAAGAAGTCACTATTGCGTTCCCATTGTCATACACAGTGCAAATAGCACTCGCGTCTGTTCCCAGCATGTACATTGTATTGGACTGAAGAGGAGTTACTGTTCTTGTCAATTTCCTAAGCAGAGTTGAACTAGATATGACACGTGTGTGTAGGAAGCACAGTTCTTTTGTTTTGAGCAAGCTCACTGTTCGGACCCCATAGGAGACACAGTAAAGTAGAAGAGTGCTCGTTTCTCAAAAGCAGAGTGTGTTTCTTGTAAGGCGAGCTAGCGTTTGTATCCCATTCCTAAATGGAGTTGAACCACATGCAGTTTCTGGTCCTATGTGCAAGGATTTTTTTCTGGTAAGGAAAGCCACTATTGCGCTCCCATTGCCATACACAGGGAAATAGCACTGGCGTCTGTTCCCAGCATGTACAGTGTATGGACTGAAGAGGATCTACTGTTTTTGTCAGCTTCCTAAGCAGAATTGAACTAGATATGGCAGTGTGTGTAGGAAGCACAGTTCTTTTTTTCTGAGCAAGCTCACTGTTTGGACCCCATAGGAAACACAGTAGAGTAGAAGAGTGCTCTTTTGGCAAAAGCAGAGTGTGTTTCTTGTAAGGTGAGCTTGCAATTTTTCCCAGTCTTAAATGGAGTTGAGTAACATGTAGTTTTTGGTCGTACGAGCAAGAGTTGTTTTCTGATAAGAAGAGTCACTACTGCGCTCCCATTGCCAAACACAGTACAAATAGCACTTGCGTCTGTTCCCAGCGAGTACAGTGTATTGGTCTGAAGAGGAGCTACTGTTCTTGTCAGTTTCCTAAGCCGAGTTGAACTAGATATGGCCCGTGTTGTGTAGGAAGCACAGTCCTTTATTCTGAGCAAGCTCACTGTTCGGACCACGTAGGAAACACAGTAGAGTAGAAGAGTGCTCTTTTCTCAAAGCAGAGTGTGTTTCTTGTAATGCTAGCTAGCGTTTGTTTCCCAGTCCTAAATGGAGTTGAACCCCATGCAGGTTCAGGTCCTATGAGCATGAGTTGTTTTCTGGTAAGAAGAGTCACTATTGTGTTCCCATTGTCATACACAGTGCAAATAGCACTCGCGTCTGTTCCCAGCATGTACAGTGTATTGGACTGAAGAGGATCTACTGTTCTTGTCAGTTTCCTATGCATAGTTGAACTAGATATGGCCCGTGTGTGTAGGAAGCACAGTTCTTTGTTTTGAGCAAGCACACCGTTCGGACCCCATAGGATTCACAGTAGAGTAGAGAGTGCTCGTTCTCAAAAGCAGAGTGTGTTTCTTGTAAGGCGAGCTAGCGTTTGTTTCCCAGTCCTAAATGGAGTTGAATCACATGCAGTTTCTGGTCCTATGAGCAAGAGGTTGTTTTCTGGTAAGAAGAGTCACTATTGTGTTTCCATTGTCATACACAGGTCAAATAGCACTGGCGTCTGTTCCCAGCGTGTACAATGTATTAGACTGAAGAGGATCTACTGTTTTTTTCAGGTTCCTAAGCAGAATTGAACTAGATATGGCAGTGTGTGTAGGATGCACAGTTCTTTTTTCTGAGCAAGCTCACTGTTTGGACCCCATAGGAAACACAGTAGAGTAGAAGAGACCTCTTTTGTCAAAAGCAGAGTGTTTTTCTTGTAAGGTGGGCTTGCGTTTGTTTCCCAGTCTTAAATGGAGTTGAGTAAACATGTAGTTTTTGGTCATATGAGCAAGAGTTGTTTTCTGGTAAGAAGAGTCACTACTGCGCTCCCATTGCCATACACAGTACAAATAGCACTTGCGTCTGTTCCCAGCAAGTACAGTGTATTGAACTGAAGAGGAGCTACTGTTCTTGTCAGTATCCTAAGCAGAGTTGAACTAGATATGGCCCGTGTGTGTAGGAAGCACAGTCCTTTTGTTCTGAGCAAGCTTACTGTTCTGGCCCTATAGGAAACAGAGTAGAGAAGATGAGTGCTCTTTTCTCAAAAGCAGAGTATGTTTCTTGTAAGGCGAGCTCGCGTTTGTTCCCCAGTCCTAAATGGAGTTGAATCCCATGCAGTTTCTGGTCCTATGAGCAAGAGTTGTTTTCTGGTAAGAAGAGTCACTATTGCACTCCCATTGTCATACACAGTGCAAATAGCACTCGCGTCTGTTCCCAGCATGTACAGTGTATTGTACTGTAGCGGATCTACTGTTCTTGTCAGTTTCCTAAGCAGAGTTGAACTAGATATGGCCCGTGTGTGTAGGAAGCACAGTTCTTTATTCTGAGCAAGCTCACTTTTCGGACCCCATAGGAAACACAGTAGAGTAGAAGAGTGCCCTTTTCTCAAAAGCAGAGCTTGTTTCTTGTAAGGCAAGCTAGCGTTTGTTTCCCAGTCCTAAATGGAGTTGAGTCATATGCAGTTTCTGGTCCTATGAGCAAGAGTTGTTTTTCTGGTAAAAAAAGTCACTGTTGTGCTCCCATTGCCAAACACAATGCAAATAGCACTTGAGTCTGTTCCCAGCAAGTACAGTGTACTGGAATGAAGAGGATCTACTGTTCTTGTCAGTTACCTAAGCAGAATTGAACTAGATATGGCCGTGTGTGTAGGAAGCACAGTTCTTTTGTTCTGAGCAAGCTCACTGTTCGGACACCATAGGGAAACACAGTAGAGCAGAAGAGTGCTCTTTTCTCAAAAGCAGAGTGTGTTTCTTGTAAGGCGAGCTAGCATTTGTTTCCCAGTCCCAAATGGAGGTGAATCACATGCAGTTTCTGGTCCTACGAGCAAGAGTTGTTTTCTTGTAAGGAAAGTCACTATTGCGCTCCAATTGCCATACACAGTGCAAATAGCACTCGCGTCTGTTCCCAGCAAGTACAGTGTATCAGAATGAAGAGGAGCTTCTGTTCTTGTCAGTTTCCTAAGCAGAGTTGAACTAGATATGTCCCCTGTGGGAAGCGCAGTTCTTTTGTTCTAAGCAAGCTCACTGTTCTGGCCCTATAGGAAACACAGCAGAGTACAAGAGTACTCTTTTCTCTAATGCAGAGTATGTTTCTTGTAAGGCGAGCCAGTGTTGTTTCCCAGTCCTAAATGGAGTTGAATCACATGCAGTTTCTGGTCCTACGAGCAATAATTGTTTTATGGTAAAAATAGTCACTATTGCACTGCCATTGCCGTACACAGGACAAATAGCACTGGCGTGTGTTCCCAGCAAGTACAGTGTATTGGACTGAAGAGGATCTACTGTTCTTGTCAGGTTCCAAAGCAGAATTGAACTAGATATGGCCGTGTGTGTAGGAAGCACAGTTCTTTTGTTCTGAGCAAGCTCACTCTTCTGGCCCTATAGGAAACACAGTAGAGTAGAAGAGTGCCCTTTTCTCAAAAGCAGAGTGTGTTTCTTGTAAGGCGAGCTAGAGTTTGTTTCCCAGTCCTAAATGGAGTTGAGTCACATGCAGTTTTTTGTTCTACGAGCAAGAGTTGTTTTCTGGTAAGACGAGTCACTATTGTGCTCCAATTGCCATACACAGTGCAAATAGCACTGGCGTCTGTTCCCAGCAAGTACAGTGTATTGGACTGAAGAGGATCTACTGTTCTTGTCAGGTTCCTAAGCAGAATTGAACTAGATATGGCCGTGTGTGTAGGAAGCACAGTTCTTTTGTTCTGAGCAAGCTCACTGTTTGGACCCAATAGGAAACACAGTAGAGTAGAAGAGTGCTCTTTTCTCAAAAGCAGAGTGTGTTTCTTTTAAGGCGAGCTAGCGTTTGTTTCCCAGTCCTAAATGGAGTTGAATCACATGCAGTTTCTGGTCCTACAAGCAAGAGTTGTTTCCTGGTAAAGAAAGTCACTATTGCGCTCCCATTGCCATACACAGTGCAAATAGCACTAGTGTCTGTTAAAGGCAAGTACAGTGTATCGGACTGAAGAGGAGCTAATGTTCTTGTCAGTTTCCAAAGCAGAGTTGAACTAGATATGGCCCGTGTGTGTAGGAAGCACAGTTCTTATGTTCTGAGCAAGATCACTCTTCTGGCACTATAGAAAACACAGAAGTGAAGAATAGTACTCTTTTCTCAAAAGCAGAGTGTGTTTCTTGAAGGCGAGCTAGAGTTTGTTTCCTAGTCCTAAAAGGAGTTGAATCACATGCAGTTTTTGGTCCTATGAACAAGAGTTGTTTTCTGGTAAGAAGAGTCACATTGCGCTCCCATTGCCATACACAGTGCCAATAGCACTCGCGTCTGTTCCCAGCAAGTACAGTGTATTGGACTGAATAGGTGCTACTGTTCTTGTCAGTTTCCTAAGTAGAGTTGAACTAGATATGATCCGTGTGTGTAGGAAGCACAGTTCTTTTGTTCTGAGCAAGCTCACTGTTTGGACCCCATAGGATACACAGTAGAGTAGAAGAGTGCTCTTTTCTCTAAAGCAGAGTGTGTTTCTTGTAAGGCGAGCTAGCGTTTGTTTCACAGTCCTAAATGGAGTTGAATCCCATGCAGTTTCTGGTACTACGAGCAAGAGTTGTTTTCTCGTAAGAAGAGTCACTATTGTGCTGGCATTGCCATAGACAGGACAAATAGCACTGGCCTCTGTTCACAGCAAATACAGTGTATTGGACTGAAGAGGATCTGCTGTTCTTGTCAGGTTCCTAAGCAGAATTGAACTAGATATGGCCGTGTGTGTAGGAAGCACAGTTCTTTTGTTCTGAGCAACCTCACTGTTCGAACCCCATACGATACACAGTAGAGCAGAAGAGTGCTCTTTTCTCTAAAGCAGAGTGTGTTTCTTGTAAGGCGAGCTCGCGTTTGTTTCCTAGTCCTAAATGGAGTTGAGTCACAGGCAGTTTTTGGTCCTACGAGCAAGAGTTGTTTTCTGGTAAGAAGAGTCACAATTGTGCTCCAATTGCCATAAACAGTGCAAATAGCACTCATGTCTGTTCCCAGCAAGTACAGTGTATTGGAATGAAGAGGATCTACTGTTCTTGTCAGGTTCCTAAGCAGAATTGAACTAGATATGGCCGTGTGTGTAGGAAGCACAGTTCTTTTGTTCTGAGCAAGCTCACTGTTCTGGCCCTTTATGAAACACAGTAGAGTAGAAGAGTGCTCTTTTCTCAAAAGTAGAGTGTGTTTCTTGTAAGGCAAGATAGAGTTTGTTTCCCAGTCCTAAATGGAGTTGAATCACATGCAGTTTTTTTTCCTACAAGCAAGAGTTGTTTTCTGGTAAGAAGAGTCACTATTGTGCTCTAATTGCCATACACAGTGCAAATAGCACTCGTGTCTGTTCCCAGCAAGTACAGTGTATTGGAATGAAGAGGATCTACTGTTCTTGTCAGATTCCTAAGCAGAATTGAACTAGATATGGCCGTGTGTGTAGGAAGCACAGTTCTTTTGTTCTGAGCAAGCTCACTGTTCTGGCCCTTTAGGAAACACAGTAGAGTAGAAGAGTGCTCTTTTCTCAAAAGCAGAATGTGTTTCTTTTAAGGAGAGCTAGCGTTTGTTTTCCAGTCCAAAATGGAGTTGAATCACATGCAGTTTCTGGTCCTACGAGCAAGAGTTGTTTTCTGGTAAGGAACGTCACTATTGCGTTCCCATTGCCATACACAGTGCAAATAGCACTAGCGTCTGTTCCCAGCAAGTACAGTGTATCGGACTGAAGAGGAGCTACTGTTCTTGTCAGTTTCCTAAGCAGAGTTGAACTACATATGGCCCGTGTGTGTAGGAAGCACAGTTCTTATGTTCTGAGCAAGATCACTGTTCTGGCACTATAGGAAACACAGTAGAGAAGAATCGTACTCTTTTCTCAAAAGCAGAGTGTGTTTCTTGTAAGGCGAGCTAGCGTTTGTTTTCCAGTCCTAAATGGAGTTGAATCACATGCAGTTTTTGGTCCTATGAACAAGAGTTATTTTCTGTTAAGAAAAGTCACATTGCGCTCCCATTGCCATACACAGTGCAAATAGCACTCGCATATGTTCCCAGCAAGTACAGTGTATTGGACTGAATAGGTGCTACTGTTCTTGTCAGTTTCCTAAGCAGAGTTGAACTAGATATGATCCGTGTGTGTAGGAAGCACAGTTCTTTTGTTCTGAGCAAGCTCACTGTTTGGACCCCATAGGATACACAGTAAAGTAGAAGAGTACTCTTTTCTCTAAAGCAGAGTGTGTTTCTTGTAAGGCGAGCTAGCGTTTGTTTCGCAGTCCTAAATGGAGGTGAATCCCATGCAGTTTATGGTACTAAGAGCAAGAGTTATTTTCTGGTAAGAGGAGTCACTATTGTGCTGCCATTGCCATACACAGGACAAATAACACTGGCCTCTGTTCGCAGCAAATACAGTGTATTGGACTGAAGAGGATCTACTGTTCTTGTCAGGTTCCTAATCAGAATTGAACTAGATATGGCCGTGTGTGTAGGAAGCACAGTTCTTTTGTTCTGAGCAAGCTCACTGTTCGGACCCCATAGGAAACACAGTAGAGTAGAAGAGTGCTCTTTTCTCTAAAGCTGAGTGTGTTTCTTGTAAGGTGAGCTCGCGTTTGTTTCCCAGTCCTAAATGGAGTTGAGTCACAGGCAGTTTTTGGTCCTACGAGCATGAGTTCTTTTCTGGTAAGAAGAGTCACTGAGTGTGTTTCTTGTAAGGCAAGCTAGCGTTTGTTTCCCAGTCTTAAATGAAGTTGAATCACATGCAGTTTCCGGCCCTCGACCAAGAATTCTTTTCGGGGAAGAAGAGTCACTATTGCGCTCCCATTGACATGCACAAGGCAAATAGCACTGGCGTCTTTCCCAGCAGATACAGTGTATTGGACTGAAGAGGAGGTACTCTTCTTGTCAGTTTCCTAAGCAGAGTTGAACTAGATATGGCCCGTGTGTGAAGGAAGCACAGTTCTTTTGTTCTGAGCAACCTGACTGTTCTGGCCCTAAAGGAAACACAGTAGAGTAGAAGACTGCTCTTTTCTCAAAAGCAGAGTGTGTTTCTTGTAAGGCGAGCTAGCATTTGTTTCCCAGTCCTAAATGGAGTTGAAACACATGCAGTTTCTGGTCCTATGAGCAAGAGTTGTTTTCTGGTAAGGAAAGTCACTATTGCGCTCCCATTGTCATACACAGGGCAAATAGCACTGGCGTCTGTTCCCAGCATGTACAGTGTATTGGACTGAAGAGGATCTACTGTTTTTGTCAGGTTCCTAAGCAGAATTGAACTAGATATGGCAGTGTGTGTAGGAAGCACAGTTCTTTTGTTCTGAGCAAGCTCACTGTTCGGACCCCATAGGAAACATAGAAGAGTAGAAGAGTGGTTTTTTCTCAAAAGCAGAGTGTGTTTCTTCTACGGCGAGCTCGCGTTTGTTTCCCAGTCCTAAATGGAGTTGAATCACATGCAGTTTCTGGTCCTACGAGCAAGAGTTGTTTTCTGGTAAGAAGCATCACTACTGCGCTCCCATTGCCATACACAGTACAAATAGCACTTGCGTCTGTTCCCAGCAAGTACAGTGTATTGAACTGAAGAGGAGCTACTGTTCTTGTCAGTTTCCTAAGCAGAGTTGAACTAGATATGGCCCTTGTGTGTAGGAAGCACAGTTCTTTTGTTCTGAGCAAGCTTACTGTTCTTGCCCTATAGGAAACAGAGTATCGAAGATGAGTGCTTTTTGCTCAAAAGCAGAGTATGTTTCTTGTGAGGCGAGCTAGCATTTGTTCCTCAGTCCTAAATGGAGTTGAATCACATGCATTTTCTGGTCCTAAGAGCAAGAGGTTTTTTTGGTAAGAAGAGTCACTATTGAGCTCCCATTGTCATACACAGGGCAAATAGCACTGGCGTCTGTTCCCAGCAAGTACAGTGTATTGGAATGAAGAGGAGCTACTGTTCTTGTCAGTTTCCTAAGCAGAGTTGAACTAGATATAGCCCATGTGTGTAGGAAGCACAGTTCTTTTGTTCTGAGCAAGCTCACTATTCTGGCCCTATAGGAAACACAGTAGAGTAGAAGAGTGCCCTTTTCTCAAAAGCAGAGTGTGTTTCTTGTAAGGCAAGCTAGCGTTTGTTTCGCAGTCCTAAATGGAGTTGAATCACATGCAGTTTCTGGTCCTACGAGCAAGAGTTGTTTTCTAGTAAGAAGAGACACTATTGCGCTCCCATTGTCATACACAGGGCAAATAGCACTGGCGTCTGTTCCCAGCATGTACAGTGTATTGGACTGAAGAGGAGGTACTGTTCTTGTCAGTTTCCTAAGCAGAGTTGAACTAGATATAGTCGGTGTGTATAGGAAGCACAGTTCTTTTGTTCTGAGCAAGCTCACTCTCGGACACCAAAGGAAACACATTAGAGTAGAAGAGTGCTCTTTTCTCAAAAGCGGAGAGTGTTTCTTGTAAGGCGAGCTAGCGTTTGTTTCCCAGTCTGAAATGGAGTTGAATCCCATGCAGTTTCTGTTCCTACGAGCAAGAGTTGTTTTCTGGTAAGAAGAGTCACTATTGCGCTCCAATTGCCATATACAGTGCAAATAGCACTCGCGTCTGTTCCCAGCAAGTACAGTGTATTGGACTGAAGAGGAGCTACTGTTCTTGTCAGTTTCCTAAGCAGAGTTGAACTAGATATGGCCCGTGTGTGTAGGAAGCACAGTTCTTTTGTTCTGAGCAAGCTCAATGTTTGGACACCAAAGGAAACACAAAGAGTAGATGAGAGCTCTATTCTCAAAAGAAGAGTGTGTTTCTTGTAAGGCGAGCTAGCGTTTGTTTCCCAGTCCTAAGTGGAGTTGAATCACATGCAGTTTCTGGTGTTATGAGCAAGAGTTGTTTTCTGGTAAGGAGAGTCTCTATTGCGCTCCCATTGCCATATACAGTGCAAATAGCACTCGCGTCTGTTCCCAGCAAGTACAGTGTATTGGACTGAAGTGGAGGTACTGTTGTTGTCAGTTTCCTAAGCAGAGTTGAACTAGATATGGCCCGTGTGTGTAGGAAGCACAGTTCTTTTGTTCTGAGCAAGCTCACTGTTTGCACCCCATAGGAAACACAGTAGAGTAGAAGAGTGCTCTTTTGTCAAAAGCAGAGTGTGTTTCTTGTAACGTGAACTTGCGTTTGTTTCCCAGTCTTAAATGGAGTTGATTAACATGTATTTTTTGGTCATACGAGCAAGAGTTGTTTTCTGGTAAGAAGAGTCACTATTGTGCTCCCATTGACATGCACAGGGCAAATAGCACCGGCGTCTGTTCCCAGCATATACAGTGTATTGGACTGAAGAGGAGCTACTGTTCTTGTCAGTTTCCTAAACAGAATTGAACTAGATGTGGCCCCTGTGTGTAGGAAGCACAGTTCTTTTGTTCTGAGCAACCTGACTGTTCTGGCCCTAAGACTGTTCTTTTCTCAAAAGCAGAGTGTGTTTCTTGTAAGGCGAGCTAGCGTTTGTTTCCCAGTCCTAAATGGAGTTGAACCACATGCAGTTTCTGGTCCTTTGAGCAAGAGTTGTTTTCTGGTAAGAAGAGTCACTATTGTGCTCCCATTGCCATACACAGTGCAAATAGCACTTGCGTCTGTTCCCAGCAAGTACAGTGTACTGGACTGAAGAGAATCTACTGTTCCTATCAGTTTCCTAAGCAGAGTTAAACTAGATATGGCCCGTGTGTGTAGGAAGCTCAGTTCTTTTGTTCTGAGCAAGCTCACTGTTCGGACCCCATAGGAAACACAGAAGAGTAGAAGAGTGGTCTTTTCTCAAAAGCAGAGTTTTTCTTGTAAGGCGAGCTCGCGTTTGTTTCCCAGTCCTAAATGGAGTTGAATCACATGCAGTTTCTGGTCCTACTAGCAAGAGTTGTTTTCTGGTAAGAAGAGTCACTATTGTGTTTCCATTGTCATACACAGGGCAAATAGCACTGGCGTCTGTTCCCAGCATGTACAATGTATTGGACTGAAGAGGATCTACTGTTTTTGTCAGGTTCCTAAGCAGAATTGAACTAGATATGGCAGTGTGTGTAGGATGCACAGTTCTTTTTTTCTGAGCAAGCTCACTGTTTGGACCCCATAGGAAACACAGTAGAGTAGAAGAGTGCTCTTTTGTCAAAAGCAGAGTGTTTTTCTTGTAAGGTGGGCTTGCGTTTGTTTCCCAGTCTTAAATGGAGTTGAGTAAACATGTAGTTTTTGGTCGTATGAGCAAGAGTTGTTTTCTGGTAAGAAGAGTCACTACTGCGCTCCCATTGCCATACACAGTTCAAATAGCACTTGCGTCTGTTCCCAGCAAGTACAGTGTATTGAACTGAAGAGGAGCTACTGTTCTTGTCAGTTTCCTAAGCAGAGTTGAACTAGATATGGCCCGTGTGTGTAGGAAGCACAGTTCTTTTGTTCTGAGCAAGCTTACTGTTCTGGCCCTATAGGAAACAGAGTAGAGAAGATGAGTGCTCTTTTCTCAAAAGCAGAGTATGTTTCTTGTAAGGCGAGCTCGCGTTTGTTCCCCAGTCCTAAATGGAGTTGAATCCCATGCAGTTTCTGGTCCTATGAGCAAGAGTTGTTTTCTGGTAAGAAGAGTCACTATTGCACTCCCATTGTCATACACAGTGCAAATAGCACTCGCGTCTGTTCCCAGCATGTACAGTGTATTGTACTGTAGCGGATCTACTGTTCTTGTCAGTTTCCTAAGCAGAGTTGAACTAGATATGGCCCGTGTGTGTAGGAAGCACAGTTCTTTTATTCTGAGCAAGCTCACTTTTCGGACCACATAGGAAACACAGCAGAGTAGAAGAGTGCCCTTTTCTCAAAAGCAGAGCTTGTTTCTCGTAAGGCGAGCTAGCGTTTGTTTCCCAGTCCTAAATGGAGTTGAGTCATATGCAGTTTCTGGTCCTATGAGCAAGAGTTGTTTTCTGGTAAAAAAAAGTCACTGTTGTGCTCCCATTGCCAAACACAATGCAAATAGCACTTGAGTCTGTTCCCAGCAAGTACAGTGTACTGGAATGAAGAGGATCTACTGCTCTTCTCAGTTTCCTAAGCAGAGATGAACTAGATATGGCCCTTGTGTGTAGGAAGCACAGTTCTTTTGTTCTGAGCAAGCTCACTGTTCGGACCCCGTAGGAAACACAGAAGAGTAGAAGAGTGCTCTTTTCTCAAAAGCAGAGTGTGTTTCTTGTAAGGCAAGCTAGCGTTTGTTTCGCAGTCCTAAATGGAGTTGAATCACATGCAGTTTCTGGTCCTACGAGCAAGAGTTGTTTTCTGGTAAGAAGAGACACTATTGCGCTCACATTGTCATACACAGGGCAAATAGCACTGGCGTCTGTTCCCAGCATGTACAGTGTATTGGACTGAAGAGGAGGTACTGTTCTTGACAGTTTCCTAAGCAGAGTTGAACTAGATATAGTCGGTGTGTATAGGAAGCACAGTTCTTTTGTTCTGAGCAAGCTCACTGTTCGGACCCCAAAGGAAACACATTAGAGTAGAAGAGTGCTCTTTTCTCAAAAGCGGAGAGTGTTTCTTGTAAGGCGAGCTAGCGTTTGTTTCCCAGTCCTAAGTGGAGTTGAATCACATGCAGTTTCTGGTCCTATGAGCAAGAGTTGTTTTCTGGTAAGGAGAGTCTCTATTGCGCTCCCATTGCCATATACAGTGCAAATAGCACTCGCGTCTGTTCCCAGCAAGTACAGTGTATTGGACTGAAGTGGAGCTACTGTTCTTGTCAGTTTCCTAAGCAGAGTTGAACTAGATATGGCCCGTGTGTGTAGGAAGCACAGTTCTTTTGTTCTGAGCAAGCTCACTGTTTGCACCCCATAGGAAACACAATAGAGTAGAAGAGTGCTCTTTTGTCAAAAGCAGAGTGTGTTTCTTGTAAGGTGAACTTGCGTTTGTTTCCCAGTCTTAAATGGAGTTGAGTAACATGTATTTTTTGGTCATACGAGCAAGAGTTGTTTTCTGGTAAGAAGAGTCACTATTGTGCTCCCATTGACATGTACAGGGCAAATAGCACTGGCGTCTGTTCCCAGCATATACAGTGTATTGGACTGAAGAGGAGCTACTGTTCTTGTCAGTTTCCTAAACAGAATTGAACTAGATATGGCCCCTGTGTGTAGGAAGCACAGTTCTTTTGTTCTGAGCAACATGACTGTTCTGGCCCTAGACTGTTCTTTTCTCAAAAGCAGAGTGTGTTTCTTGTAAGGCGAGCTAGCGTTTGTTTCCCAGTCCTAAAAGGAGTTGAACCACATGCAGTTTCTGGTCCTATGAGCAAGAGTTGTTTTCTGGTAAGAAGAGTCACTATTGCGCTCCCATTGCCATACACAGTGCAAATAGCACTCGCGTCTGTTCCCAGCGAGTACAGTGTATTGGTCTGTAGAGGAGCTACTGTTCTTGTCAGTTTCCTAAGCCGAGTTTAACTTGATATGGCCCGTGTGTGTAGGAAGCACAGTTCCTTTATTCTGAGCAAGCTCACTGTTCGGACCACGTAGGAAACACAGTAGAGTAGAAGAGTGCTCTTTTCTCAAAAGCAGAGTGTGTTTCTTGTAATGCTAGCTAGCGTTTGTTTCCCAGTCCTAAATGGAGTTGAACCCCATGCAGGTTCAGGTCCTATGAGCAAGAGTTGTTTTCTGGTAAGAAGAGTCACTATTGTGTTCCCATTGTCATACACAGTGCAAATAACACTCATGTCTGTTCCTAGCATGTACAGTGTATTGGACTGAAGAGGAGTTACTGTTCTTGTCAGTTTCCTATGCATAGTTGAACTAGATATGGCCCATGTGTGTAGGAAGCACAGTTCTTTGTTTTGAGCAAGCTCACCATTCGGACCCCATAGGATTCACAGTAGAGTAGAAGAGTGCTCGTTTCTCAAAAGCAGAGTGTGTTTCTTGTAAGGCGAGCTAGCGTTTGTTTCCCAGTCCTAAATGGAGTTGAATCACATGCAGTTTCCGGCCCTCGACCAAGAGTTGTTTTTGGGGAAGAAGAGTCACTATTGTGCTCCCATTAACATGCACAGGGCAAATAGCACTGGCGTCTGTTCCCAGCATATACATTGTATTGGACTGAAGAGGAGCTACGGTTCTTGTCAGTTTCCTAAACAGAGTTGAACTAGATATGGCCCCTGTGTGTAGGAAGCACAGTTCTTTTGTTCTGAGCAACCTGACTGTTCTGGCCCTAAAGGAAACACAGTAGAGTAGAAGACTGCTCTTTTCTCAAAAGCAGAGTGTGTTTCTTGTAAGGCGAGCTAGCGTTTGTTTCCCAGTCCTAAGTGGAGTTGAACCACATGCAGTTTCTGGTCCTATGAGCAAGAGTTGTTTTCTGGTAAGGAAAGTCACTATTGCGCTCCCATTGCCATACACAGTGCAAATAGCACTCGCGTCTGTTCCCAGCAAGTACAGTGTACTGGACTGAAGAGAATCTACTGTTCTTATCAGTTTCCTAAGCAGAGTTAAACTAGATATGGCCCGTGTGTGTAGGAAGCTCAGTTCTTTTGTTCTGAGCAAGCTCACTGTTCGGACCCCTAGGAAACACAGAAGAGTAGAAGAGTGGTCTTTTCTCAAAAGCAGAGTGTGTTTCTTGTACGGCGAGCTCGCGTTTGTTTCCCAGTCCTAAATGGAGTTGAATCACATGCAGTTTCTGGTCCTACGAGCAAGAGTTGTTTTCTGGTAAGAAGAGTCACTATTGCGCTCCCATTGTCATACACAGTGCAAATAGCACTCGCGTCTGTTCCCAGCATGTACAGTGTATTGTACTGAAGCAGATCTACTGTTCTTGTCAGTTTCCTAAGCAGAGTTGAACTAGATATGGCCCTTGTGTGTAGGAAGCACAGTTCTTTTATTCTGAGCAAGCTCACTCTTCGGACCCCATAGGAAACACAATAGACTAGAATAGTGCTCTTTTCTCTAAAGCAGAGTGTGGTTCTTGTAAGGTGAGCTCGCGTTTGTTTCCCAGTCCTAAATGGAGTTGAGTCACAGGCAGTTTTTGGTCCTACGAGCATGAGTTCTTTTCTGGTAAGAAGAGTCACTATTGTGCTCCAAATGCCATACACAGTGCAAATAGCACTCACGTCTGTTCCCAGCAAGTACAGTGTATCGGAATGAAGAGGATCTACTGTTTTTGTCAGTTTCCTAGGCCGAGTTGAACTAGTTATGTCCCGTGTGTGGGAAGCACAGTTCTTTTGTTCTGAGCAAGCTCACTGTTCGGACCGCATAGGAAACACAGTAGAGTAGAAGAGTGCTCTTTTCTCAAAAGTAGAGTGTGTTTCATGTAGGGCGAGCTAGCATTTGTTTCCTAGTCCTAAATGGAGTTGAATCCCATGCAGTTTCTGGTCCTACGAGCAAGAGTTTTTTTTGGTAAGAAGAGTCACTATTGAGCTCCCATTGTCATACACAGGGCAAATAGCACTCGCGTCTGTTCCCAGCATGTACAGTGTATTGTACTGAAGAGGAGGTACTGTTCTTGTCAGTTTCCTATGCATAGTTGAACTAGATATGGCCCGTGTGTGTAGGAAGCACAGTTCTTTGTTTTGAGCAAGCTCACTGTTCGGACCCCACAGGATTCACAGTAGAGTAGAAGAGTGCTCGTTTCTCAAAAGCAGAGTGTGTTTCTTGTAAGGCGAGCTAGCGTTTGTTTCCCAGTCCGAAATGGAGTTGAATCACATGCAGTTTCCGGCCCTCGACCAAGAGTTGTTTTTGGGGAAGAAGAGTCACTATTGTGCTCCCATTGACATGCACAGGGCAAATAGCACTGGCGTCTGTTCCCAGCATATACATTGTATTGGACTGAAGAGGAGCTACTGTTCTTGTCAGTTTCCTAAACAAAGTTGAACTAGATATGGCCCCTGTGTGTAGGAAGCACAGTTTTTTGTTCTGAGCAACCTGACTGTTCTGGCCCTAAAGGAAACACAGTAGAGTAGAAGACTGCTCTTTTCTCAAAAGCAGAGTGTGTTTCTTGTAAGGCGAGCTAGCGTTTGTTTCCCAGTCCTAAGTGGAGTTGAACCACATGCAGTTTCTGGTCCTATGAGCAAGAGTTGTTTTCTGGTAAGGAAAGTCACTATTACGCTCCCATTGCCATACACAGTGCAAATAGCACTCGCGTCTGTTCCCAGCAAGTACAGTGTACTGGACTGAAGAGAATCTACTGTTCTTATCAGTTTCCTAAGCAGAGTTAAACTAGATATGGCCCGTGTGTGTAGGAAGCTCAGTTCTTTTGTTCTGAGCAAGCTCACTGTTCGGACCCCTAGGAAACACACAAGAGTAGAAGAGTGGTCTTTTCTCAAAAGCAGAGTGTGTTTCTTGTACGGCGAGCTCGCGTTTGTTTCCCAGTCCTAAATGGAGTTGAATCACATGCAGTTTCTGGTCCTATGAGCAAGAGTTGTTTTCTGGTAAGAAGAGTCACTATTGCGCTCCCATTGTCATACACAGTGCAAATAGCACTCGCGTCTGTTCCCAGCATGTACAGTGTATTGTACTGAAGCAGATCTACTGTTCTTGTCAGTTTCCTAAGCAGAGTTGAACTAGATATGGCCCGTGTGTGTAGGAAGCACATTCTTTTATTCTGAGCAAGCTCACTTTTCGGACCCCATAGGAAACACAGTAGAGTAGAAGAGTGCCCTTTTCTCAAAAGCACAGCGTGTTTCTTATAAGGCGAGCTAGCATTTGTTTCCCAGTCCTAAATGGAGTTGAATCACATTCAGTTTCTGGTCCTACGAGCAAGAGTTTTTTCTGGTAAAAAGAGTCACTATTGTGCTCTCATTGCCATAGACAGTGCAAAGAGCACTCGCGTCAGTTCCCAGCAAGAACAGTGTATTGGACTGAATAGAAGTTACTGTTCTTGTCAGTTTCCTAAGCAGAGTTGAACTAGATATGGTCCGTGTGTGTAGGAGGCACAGTTCTTTTGTTCTAAGCAAGCTCATTGTTCTGGCCCTATAGGAAACACAGTAGAGTAGAAGAGTGATCTTGTCTCAGAAACAGAGTGTGTTTCTTGTACAGCGAGCTCGCGTTTGTTTCCCAGTCCTCAATGGAGTTGAATCACATGCAGTTTCTGGTCTTATGAGCAAGAGTTGTTTTCTGGTAAAAAAAAAAAGTCACTGTTGTGCTCCCATTGCCAAACACAATGCAAATAGCACTTGCGTCTGTTCCCAGCAAGTACAGTGTACTGGACTGAAGAGGATCTACTGTTCTTCTCAGTTTCCTAAGCAGAGATGAACTAGATATGGCCCGTGTTTGTAGGAAGCCCAGTTCTTTTGTTCTGAGCAAGCTCACTGTTCGGACCCCGTAGAAAACACAGAAGAGTAGAAGAGTGGTCTTTTCTCAAAAGCAGAGTGTGTTTCTTGTACAGCGAGCTCGCGTTTGTTTCCCAGTCCTAAATGGAGTTGAATCACATGCAGTTTCTGGTCCTACGAGCAAGAGTTGTTTTCTGGTAAGAAGAGTCATTATTGCGCTCCCATTGTCATACACAGGGCAAATAGCCCTGGCGTCTGTTCCCAGCATGTACAGTGTATTGGACTGAAGAAGATCTACTGTTCTTTTCAGGTTCCTAAGCAGAATTGAACTAAATTTGTCCGTGTGTGTAGGAAGCACAGTTCTTTTGTTCTGAGCAAGCTCACTGTTCGGACCCCATAGGAAACACAGTAGAGTAGAAGAGTGCTCGTTTCTCAAAAAGCAGAGTGTGTTTCTTGTAAGGCGAGCTAGCTTTTGTTTCCCAGTCTTAAATGGAGTTGAATCACATGCAGTTTCCGGCCCTCGAGCAAGAGTTGTTTTCAGGAAGAAGAGTCACTATTGCGCTCCCATTGACATGCACAGGGCAAATAGCACTGGCGTCTGTTCCCAGCATATACAGTGTATTGGACTGAAGAGGAGCTACTGTTCTTGTCAGTTTCCTAAGCAGAGTTGAACTAGATATGGCCCCTGTGTGTAGGAAGCACAGTTCTTTTGTTCTGAGCAACCTGACTGTTCTGGCCCTAAAGGAAACACAGTAGAGTAGAAGACTGCTCTTTTCTCAAAAGCAGAGTGTGTTTCTTGTAAGGTGACCTAGCGTTTGTTTCCCAGTCCTAAATGTAGTTGAACCACATGCAGTTTCTGGTCCTATGAGCAAGAGTTGTTTTCTGGTAAGGAAAGTCACTATTGCGCTCCCATTGCCATACACAGTGCAAATATCACTCGCGTCTGTTCACAGCAAGTACAGTGTACTGGACTGAAGAGAATCTACTGTTCTTGTCAGTTTCCTAAGCAGAGTTAAACTAGATATGGCCCGTGCGTGTAGGAAGCACAGTTCTTTTGTTCTGAGCAAGCACACTGTTCGGACCCCATAGGAA
Organism: Peromyscus eremicus; assembly: GCF_949786415.1. Lineage (NCBI taxonomy): Eukaryota > Metazoa > Chordata > Mammalia > Rodentia > Cricetidae > Peromyscus > Peromyscus eremicus. The sequence goes on along the minus strand of NW_026734907.1, from coordinate 55,380 downwards.
ACAAAGAAGAGTAGAAGAGTGGTCTTTTCTCAAAAGCAGAGTGTGTTTCTTGTACGGCGAGCTCGCGTTTGTTTCCCAGTCCTAAATGGAGTTGAATCACATGCAGTTTCTGGTCCTACGAGCAAGAGTTGTTTTCTGGTAAGAAGAGTCGCTATTGCGCTCCCATTGTCTTACACAGGGCAAATAGCACTGGCGTCTGTTCCCAGCATGTACAGTGTATTGGACTGAAGAGGATCTACTGTTTTTGTCAGGTTCCTAAGCAGAATTGAACTAGATATGGCAGTGTGTGTAGGAAGCACAGTTCTTTTTTTCTGAGCAAGCTCACTGTTTGCACCCCATAAGAAACACAGTAGAGTAGAAGAGTGCTCTTTTGTCAAAAGCAGAGTGTGTTTCTTGTAAGGTGAACTTGCGTTTGTTTCCCAGTCTTAAATGGAGTTGATTAACATGTAGTTTTTGGTCATACGAGCAAGAGTTGTTTTCTGGTAAGAAGAGTCACTATTGTGCTCCCATTGACATGCACAAGGCAAATAGCACTGGCGTCTGTTCCCAGCATATACAGTGTATTGGACTGAAGAGGAGCTACTGTTCTTGTCAGTTTCCTAAACAGAATTGAACTAGATATGGCCCCTGTGTGTAGGAAGCACAGTTCTTTTGTTCTGAGCAACCTGACTGTTCTGGCCCTAAAGGAAACACAGTAGAGTAGAAGACTGTTCTTTTCTCAAAAGCAGAGTGTGTTTCTTGTAAGGCGAGCTAGCATTTGTTCCCCAGTCCTAAATGGAGTTGAACCACATGCAGTTTCTCGTCCGATGAGCAAGAGTTGTTTTCTGGTAAGGAAAGTCACTATTGCGCTCCCATTGCCATACACAGTGCAAATAGCACTCGCGTCTGTTCCCAGCAAGTACAGTGTACTGGACTGAAGAGAATCTACTGTTCCTATCAGTTTCCTAAGCAGAGTTAAACTAGATATGGCCCGTGTGTTGAGGAAGCTCAGTTCTTTTGTTCTGAGCAAGCTCACTGTTCGGACCCCATAGGAAACACAAAAGAGTAGAAGAGTGGTCTTTTCTCAAAAGCAGAGTTTTTCTTTTAAGGCGAGCTCGCATTTGTTTCCCAGTCCTAAATGAAGTTGAATCACATGCAGTTTCTGCTCCTACGAGCAAGAGTTGTTTTCTGGTAAGAAGTGTCACTATTGTGTTTCCATTGTCATACACAGGGCAAATAGCACTGGCGTCTGTTCCCAGCGTGTACAATGTATTGGACTGAAGAGGATCTACTGTTTTTGTCAGGTTCCTAAGCAGAATTGAACTAGATATGGCAGTGTGTGTAGGATGCACAGTTCTTTTTTTCTGAGCAAGCTCACTGTTTGGACTCCATAGGAAACACAGTAGAGTAGAAGAGTGCTCTTTTGTCAAAAGCAGAGTGTTTTTCTTGTAAGGTGGGCTTGCGTTTGTTTCCCAGTTTTAAATGGAGTTGAGTAAAGATGTAGTTTTTGGTCGTATGAGCAAGAGTTGTTTTCTGGTAAGAAGAGTCACTACTGCGCTCCCATTGCCATACACAGTACAAATAGCACTTGCGTCTGTTCCCAGCAAGTACAGTGTATTGAACTGAAGAGGAGCTACTGTCCTTGTCAGTATCCTAAGCAGAGTTGAACTAGATATGGCCCGTGTGTGTAGGAAGCACAGTTCTTTTGTTCTGAGCAAGCTTACTGTTCTGGCCCTATAGGAAACAGAGTAGAGAAGATGAGTGCTCTTTTTCTCAAAAGCAGAGTATGTTTCTTGTATGGCGAGCTCGCGTTTGTTCCCCAGTCCTAAATGGAGTTGAATCCCATGCAGTTTCTGGTCCTATGAGCAAGAGTTGTTTTCTGGTAAGAAGAGTCACTATTGCACTCCCATTGTCATACACAGTGCAAATAGCACTCGCGTCTGTTCCCAGCAAGTACAGTGTATTGGACTGAAGAGGAGCTACTGTTCTTGTCAGTTTCCTAAGCAGAGTTGAACTAGATATGGCCCTTGTGTGTAGGAAGCACAGTTCTTTTGTTCTGAGCAAGCTTACTGTTCTGGCCCTATAGGAAACAGAGTATCGAAGATGAGTGCTTTTTTCTCAAAAGCAGAGTATGTTTATTGTGAGGCGAGCTAGCATTTGTTCCCCAGTCCTAAATGGAGTTGAATCACATGCAGTTTCTGGTCCTACGAGCAAGAGTTTTTTTTGGTAAGAAGAGTCACTATTGAGCTCCCATTGTCATACACAGGGCAAATAGCACTGGCGTCTGTTCCCAGCAAGTACAGTGTATTGGACTGAAGAGGAGCTACTGTTCTTGTCAGTTTCCTAAGCAGAGTTGAACTAGATATAGCCCATGTGTGTAGGAAGCACAGTTCATTTGTTCTGAGCAAGCTTACTGTTCTGGCCCTATAGGAAACAGAGTAGAGAAGATGAGTGCTCTTTTCTCAAAAGCAGAGTATGTTTCTTGTAAGGCGAGCTCGCGTTTGTTCCCCAGTCCTAAATGGAGTTGAATCCAAAGCAGTTTCTGGTCCTATGAGCAAGAGTTGTTTTCTGGTAAGAAGAGTCACTATTGCACTCCCTTTGTCATACACAGTGCAAATAGCACTCGCGTCTGTTCCCAGCATGTACAGTGTATTGTACTGAAGCGGATCTACTGTTCTTGTCAGTTTCCTAAGCAGAGTTGAACTAGATATGGCCCGTGTGTGTAGGAAGCACAGTTCTTTTATTCTGAGCAAGCTCACTTTTCGGACCCCATAGGAAACACAGTAGAGTAGAAGAGTGCCATTTTCTCAAAAGCACAGCGTGTTTCTCGTAAGGCGAGCTAGCGTTTGTTTCCCAGTCCTAAATGGAGTTGAATCACATGCAGTTTCTGGTCCTATGAGCAAGAGTTGTGTTCTGGTAAAAAGAGTCACTATTGTGCTCTCATTGCCATAGACAGTGCAAAGAGCACTCGCGTCTGTTCCCAGCAAGTACAGTGTATGGGACTGAATAGAAGTTACTGTTCTTGTCAGTTTCCTAAGCAGAGTTGAACTAGATATGGCCCGTGTGTGTAGGAGGCACAGTTCTTTTGTTCTAAGCAAGCTCATTGTTCTGGCCCTATAGGAAACACAGTAGAGTAGAAGAGTGATCATTTCTCACAAACAGAGTGTGTTTCTTGTAAGGCGAGCTAGCGTTTGTTTCCCAGTCCTAAATGGAGTTGAACCACATGCAGTTTCTGGTCCTATGAGCAAGAGTTGTTTTCTGGTAAGGAAAGTCACTATTGCGCTCCCATTGCCATACACAGTGCAAATAGCACTCGCGTCTGTTCCCAGCAAGTACAGTGTACTGGACTGAAGAGAATCTACTGTTCCTATCAGTTTCCTAAGCAGAGTTAAACTAGATATGGCCCGTGTGTGTAGGAAGCTCAGTTCTTTTGTTCTGAGCAAGCTCACTGTTCGGACCCCGTAGGAAACACAGAAGAGTAGAAGAGTGCTCTTTTCTCAAAAGCAGAGTGTGTTTCTTGTACAGCGAGCTCGCGTTTGTTTCCCAGTCTTAAATGGAGTTGAATCACATGCGGTTTCTGGTCCTACGAGCAAGAGTTGTTTTCTGGTAAGAAGAGTCATTATTGAGCTCCCATTGTCATACACAGGGCAAATAGCACTGGCGTCTGTTCCCAGCATGTACAGTGTATTGGACTGAAGAGGAGCTACTGTTCTTGTCAGTTTCCTAAGCAGTGTTGAACTAGATATGGCCCCTGTGTGTAGGAAGCACAGTTCTTTTGTTCTGAGCAACCTGACTGTTCTGGCCCTAAAGGAAACACAGTAGAGTAGAAGAGTGCTCTTTTCTCAAAAGCAGAGTGTGTTTCTTGTAAGGCGAGCTAGCGTTTGTTTCCCAGTCCTAAATGGAGTAGAACCACATGCAGTTTCTGGTCCTATGAGCAAGAGTTGTTTTCTGGTAAGGAAAGTCACTATTGCGCTCCCATTGCCATACACAGTGCAAATAGCACTGCGTCTGTTCCCAGCAAGTACAGTGTACTGGACTGAAGAGAATCTACTGTTCTTGTCAGTTTCCTAAGCAGAGTTAAAGTAGATATGGCCCGTGTGTGTAGGAAGCACAGTTCTTTTGTTCTGAGCAAGCTCACTGTTCGGACCCCGTAGGAAACATAGAAGAGTAGAAGAGTGGTCTTTTCTCAAAAGCAGAGTGTGTTTCAGGTACGGCGAGCTCGCGATTGATTCCCAGTCCTAAATGGAGTTGAATCACATGCAGTTTCTGGTCCTACGAGCAAGAGTTGTTTTCTGGTAAGAAGAGTCGCTATTGCGCTCCCATTGTCATACACAGGGCAAATAGCACTGGCGTCTGTTCCCAGCATGTACAGTGTATTGGACTGAAGAGGATCTACTGTTTTTGTCAGGTTCCTAAGAATAATTGAACTAGATATGGCAGTGTGTGTAGGAAGCACAGTTCTTTTGTTCTGATCAAGCTCACTGTTCGGACCCCATAGGAAACATAGAAGAGTAGAAGAGTGGTCTTTTCTCAAAAGCAGAGTGTGTTTCTTGTACGGCGAGCTCGCGTTTGTTTCCCAGTCCTAAATGGAGTTGAATCACATTGAGTTTCTGGTTCTACGAGCAAGAGTTGTTTTCTGGTAAGAAGAGTCACTACTGCGCTCCCATTTCCATACACAGTACAAATAGCACTTGCGTCTGTTCCCAGCAAGTAGAGTGTATTGGACTGAAGAGGAGCTACTGTTCTTGTCAGTTTCCTAAGCAGAGTTGAACTAGATATGGCCCGTGTGTGTAGGAAGCACAGTTCTTTTGTTCTGAGGAAGCTCACTGTTCAGACCTCAAAGGAAACACAGTAGAGTAGAAGAGTGCTCTTTTCTCAAAAGCAGAGTGTGTTTCTTGTAAGGTGAGCTAACATTTGTTTCCCAATCTGAAATGGAGTTGAATCCCATGCAGTTTCTGGTCCTACGAGCAAGAGTAGTTTTCTGGTAAGAAGAGTCACTACTGCTCTCCCATTGTCATCCACAGGGCAAATAGCACTGGCGTCTGTTCCCAGCAAGTACAGTGTATGGGACGGAAGAGGATCTACTGATCTTGTCAGTTTCCTAAGCAGAATTGAAATAGATATGGCCGTGTGTGTAGGAAGCACAGTTCTTTTGTTCTGAGCAAGCTCACTGTTCTGGCCGTATAGGAAACAGAGTAGAGAAGATGAGTGCTCTTTTCTCAAAAGCAGAGTATGTTTCTTGTGAGGCGAGCTAGCATTTGTTCCCCAGTCCTAAATGGAGTTGAATCACATGCAGTTTCTGGTCCTACGAGCAAGAGTTTTTTTTGGTTTAGAAGAGTCACTATTGAGCTCCCACTGTCATACACAGGGCAAATAGCACTGGCGTTTGTTCCCAGCAAGTACAGTGTATTGGAATGAAGAGGAGCTACTGTTCTTGTCAGTTTCCTAAGCAGAGTTGAACTAGATATAGCCCATGTGTGTAGGAAGCACAGTTCTTTTGTTCTGAACAAGCTCACTATTCTGGCCCTATAGGAAACACAGTAGAGTAGAAGAGTGCTCTTTTCTCAAAAGCAGAGTGTGTTTCTTGTAAGGCAAGCTAGCGTTTGTTTCGCAGTCCTAAATGGAGTTGAATCCCATGCAGTTTCTGGTCCTACGAGCAAGAGTTGTTTTCTGGTAAGAAGAGACACTATTGCGCTCCCATTGTCATACACAGGGCAAATAGCACTGGCGTCTGTTCCCAGCAAGTACAGTGTATGGGACAGAAGAGGAGCTACTGTTCTTGTCAGTTTCCTAAGCAGAGTTGAACTTGATATAGCCCGTGTGTGTAGGAAGCTCAGTTCTTTGGTTCTTAGCAAGCTCACTATTCTGGACCTAAAGGACACAGAGTAGAGTAGAAGAGTCCTCTTTTCTCAAAAGCAGAGAGTGTTTCTTGTAAGGCGAGCTAACATTTGTTTCCCAGTCTGAAATGGAGTTGAATCACATGCAGTTTCTGGCCCTACGAGCAAGAGTTGTTTTCTGGTAAGAAGAGTTACTATTGCGCTCCAATTGCCATATACAGTGCAAATAGCACTCGCGTCTGTTCCCAGCAAGTACAGTGTATTGGACTGAAGAGGAGCTACTGTTCTTGTCAGTTTCCTAAGCAGAGCTGAACAAGATATGGGTCGTGTGTATAGGAAGCACAGTTCTGTTGTTCTGAGCAAGCTCACTGTTCGGACCACAAAGGAAACACAGTAGAGTAGAAGAGTGCTCTTTTCTCAAAAGCAGAGTGTGTTTCTTGTAAGGCGAGCTAGCATTTGTTTCCCAGTCTGAAATGGAGTTGAATCCCATGCAGTTTCTGGTTCTATGAGCAAGAGTTTTTTTCTGGTAAGAAGAGTCACTATTGCGCTCCCATTGTCATACACAGGGCAAACAGCAGTGGCATCTGTTCCCAACATGTACAGTGTATTGGACTGAAGAGGAGGTACTGTTCTTGTCAGTTTCCTAAGCAGAGTTGAACTAGATATAGCCTGTGTGTGAAGGAAGCACAGTTCTTTTGTTCTGAGCAAGCTCACTATTCTGGCCATAAATGAAACACAGTAGAGTAGAAGAGTGCTCTTTTCTCAAAAGCAGAGAGTGTTTCTATTAAGGCGAGCTAACGTTTTTTTCCCAGTCCTAAATGGAGTTGAATCACATGCAGTTTCTGGTCCTAAGAGCAAGAGTTGCCTTCTGGTAAGAAGCGTCACTATTGCACTCCCATTGTCATACAAAGGGCAAATAGCACTGGTGTCTGTTCCCAGCAGGACAGTGTATGGGACTGAAGAGGAGCTGCTATTCTTGTCAGTTTCTTAAGCAGAGTTGAACTAGGTATGTCTCGTGTGTGTAGGAAGCACAGTTCTTTTGTTCTGAGCAAGCTCACTGTTTGGACCCCAAAGGAAACACAGTAGAGTAGAAGAGTGCTCTTTTCTCAAAAGCAGAGTGTGTTTCTTGTAAGGCGAGCTAGCATTTGTTTCCCAGTCCTAAATGGAGTTGAATCCCATGCAGTTTCTGTTCCTACGAGCAAGAGTTGTTTTCTGGTAAGAAGAGTCACTATTGCGCTCCAATTGCCATATACAGTTCAAATAGCACTTGCGTGTGTTCCCAGCAAGTACAGTGTATTGGACTGAAGAGGATCTACTGTTCTTGTCAGTTTCCTAAGCAAAATTCAACTGGATATCGCCGTGTGTGTATGAAGCACAGTTCTTTTGTTCTGAGCAAGCTCACTGTTCTGGCCCTATAGGAAACAGTAGAGTAGAAGATTGCTCTTTATCAAAAGCAGAGTGTGTTTCTTGTACAGCGAGCTCGCGTTTGTTTCCCAGTCCTAAATGGAGTTGAATCACATGCAGTTTCTGGTCCTACCAGCAAGAGTTGTTTTCTGGTAAGAAGAGTCATTATTGCGCTCCCATTGTCATACACAGGGCAAATAGCACTGGCGTCTGTTCCCAGCATGTACAGTGTATTGGACTGAAGAAGATCTACTGTTCTTGTCAGGTTCCTAAGCAGAATTGAACTAAATTTGGCCGTGTGTGTAGGAAGCACAGTTCTTTTGTTCTGAGCAAGCTCACTGTTCGGACCCCGTAGGAAACACAGTAGAGTAGAAGAGTGCTCGTTTCTCAAAAAGCAGAGTGTATTTCTTGTAAGGCAAGCTAGCATTTGTTTCCCAGTCTTAAATGAAGTTGAATCACATGCAGTTTCCGGCCCTCGAGCAAGAATTCTTTTTGGGGAAGAAGAGTCACTATTGCGCTCCCATTGACATGCACAGGGCAAATAGCACTGGCTTCTGTTCCCAGCATATACAGTGTATTGGACTGAAGAGGAGCTACTGTTCTTGTCAGTTTCCTAAGCAGAGTTGAACTAGATATGGCCCCTGTGTGTAGGAAGCACAGTTCTTTTGTTCTGAGCAACCTGACTGTTCTGGCCCTAAAGGAAACACAGTAGAGTAGAAGACTGCTCTTTTCTCAAAAGCAGAGTGTGTTTCTTGTAAGGCGAGCTAGCGTTTGTTTCCCAGTCCTAAATGGAGTTGAATCACATGCAGTTTCTGGTCCTACGAGCAAGAGTTGTTTTCTTGTAAGAAGAGTCGCTATTGCGCTCCCATTGTCATACACAAGGCAAATAACACTGGCGTCTGTTCCCAGCATGTACAGTGTATTGGACTGAAGAGGATCTACTGTTTTTGTCAGGTTCCTAAGAGAATTGAACTAGATATGGCAGTGTGTGTAGGAAGCACAGTTCTTTTGTTGTGAGCAAGCTCACTGTTCGGACCCCATAGGAAACATAGAAGAGTAGAAGAGTGGTCTTTTCTCAAAAGCAGAGTGTGTTTCTTGTATGGCGAGCTCACGTTTGTTTCCCAGTCCTAAATGGAGTTGAATCACATGCAGTTTCTGGTTCTATTAGCAAGAGTTGTTTTCTGGTAAGAAGAGTCACTACTGCGCTCCCATTGCCATACACAGTAAAAATAGCACTTGCGTCTGTTCCCAGCAAGTACAGTGTATTGAACTGAAGAGGAGCTACTGTTCTTGTCAGTTTCCTAAGCAGAGTTGAACTAGATATGGCCCTTGTGTGTAGGAAGCACAGTTCTTTTGTTCTGAGCAAGCTTACAGTTCTGGCCCTATAGGAAACAGAGTAGAGAAGATGAGTGCTCTTTTCTCAAAAGCAGAGTATGTTTCTTGTGAGGTGAGCTAGCATTTGTTCCCCAGTCCTAAATGGAGTTGAATCACATGCAGTTTCTGGTCCTACGAGCAAGAGTTTTTTTTGGTAAGAAGAGTCACTATTGAGCTCCCATTGTCATACACAGGGCAAATAGCACTGGCGTCTGTTCCCAGCAAGTACAGTGTATTGGACTGAAGAGGAGCTACTGTTCTTGTCAGTTTCCTAAGCAGAGTTGAACTAGATATAGCCCATGTGTGTAGGAAGCACAGTTCTTTTGTTCTGAGCAAGCTCACTATTCTGGCCCTATAGGAAACACAGTAGAGTAGAAGAGTGCTCTTTTCTCAAAAACAGAGTGTGTTTCTTGTAAGGCAAGCTAGCGTTTGTTTCGCAGTCCTAAATGGAGTTGAATCCCATGCAGTTTCTGGTCCTACGACCAAGAGTTGTTTTCTGGTAAGAAGAGTCACTATTGCGCTCAATTGCCATATACAGTGCAAATAGCACTCGCGTCTGTTCCCAGCAAGTACAGTGTAGTGGACTGAAGAGGAGCTACTGTTCTTGTCAGTTTCCTAAGCAGAGTTGAACTAGATATGGCCCGTGTGTGTAGGAAGCACAGTTCTTTTGTTCTGAGCAAGCTCAATGTTTGGACACCAAAGGAAACACAAAGAGTAGAAGAGAGCTCTATTATCAAGAAGAGTGTGTTTCTTGTAAGGCGAGGTAGCGTTTGTTTCCCAGTCCTAAGTGGAGTTGAATCACATGCAGTTTCTGGTCCTATGAGCAAGAGTTGTTTTCTGGTAAGGAGAGTCTCTATTGCGCTCCCATTGCCATATACAGTGCAAATAGCACTCGCGTCTGTTCCCAGCAAGTACAGTGTATTGGACTGAAGAGGAGCTACTGTTCTTGTCAGTTTCCTAAGCAGAGTTGAACTAGATATGGCCCGTGTGTGTAGGAAGCACAGTTCTTTTGTTCTGAGCAAGCTCACTGTTCGGACCTCAAAGGAAACACAGTAGAGTAGAAGAGTGCTCTTTTCTCAAAAGAAGAGTGTGTTTCTTGTAAGGTGAGCTAACATTTGTTTCCCAGTCTGAAAAGGAGTTGAATCCCATGCAGTTTCTGGTCCTACGAGCAAGAGTTGTTTTCTGGTAAGAAGAGCCACTATTGCGCTCCCATTGTCATCCACAGGGCAAATAACACTGGCGTCTGTTCCCAGCATGTACAGTGTATTGGACTGAAGAGGAGGTACTGTTCTTGTCAGTTTCCTAAGCAGAGTTGAACTATATATAGCCGTGTGTATAGGAAGCACAGTTCTTCTTTTCTGAGCAAGCTCACTATTCTGGCCCTATAAGAAACACAGTAGAGTAGAAGAGTGCTCTTTTCTCAAAAGCAGAGTGTGTTTCTTGTAAGGCGAGCTAGCGTTTGTTTCCCAGTCCTAAATGGAGTTGAATCACATGCAATTTCTGGTCCTACGAGCAAGAGTTGTTTTCTGGTAAGAAGAGTCACTACTGCTCTCCCATTGTCACCCACAGGGCAAATAGCACTGGCGTTTGTTCCCAGCAAGTACAGTGTATGGGACAGAAGAGGATCTACTGATCTTGTCAGTTTCCTAAGCAGAATTGAAATAGATATGGCCGTGTGTGTAGGAAGCCCAGTTCTTTTGTTCTGAGCAAGCTCACTGTTCGGACCCCGTAGGAAACACAGTAGAGTAGAAGAGTGCTCGTTTCTCAAAAAGCAGAGTGTATTTCTTGTAAGGCAAGCTAGCATTTGTTTCCCAGTCTTTAATGAAGTTGAATCACATGCAGTTTCCGGCCCTCGAGCAAGAATTCTTTTTGGGGAAGAAGAGTCACTATTGCGCTCCCATTGACATGCACAGGGCAAATAGCACTGGCTTCTGTTCCCAGCATATACAGTGTATTGGACTGAAGAGGAGCTACTGTTCTTGTCAGTTTCCTAAGCAGAGTTGAACTAGATATGGCCCCTGTGTGTAGGAAGCACAGTTCTTTTGTTCTGAGCAACCTGACTGTTCTGGCCCTAAAGGAAACACAGTAGAGTAGAAGACTGCTCTTTTCTCAAAAGCAGAGTGTGTTTCTTGTAAGGCGAGCTAGCGTTTGTTTCCCAGTCCTAAATGGAGTTGAATCACATGCAGTTTCTGGTCCTACGAGCAAGAGTTGTTTTCTGGTAAGAAGAGTCGCTATTGCGCTCCCATTGTCATACACAAGGCAAATAACACTGGCGTCTGTTCCCAGCATGTACAGTGTATTGGACTGAAGAGGATCTACTGTTTTTGTCAGGTTCCTAAGCAGAATTGAACTAGATATGGCAGTGTGTGTAGGAAGCACAGTTCTTTTGTTTTGAGCAAGCTCACTGTTCGGACCCCATAGGAAACATAGAAGAGTAGAAGAGTGGTCTTTTCTCAAAAGCAGAGTGTGTTTCTTGTATGGCGAGCTCACGTTTGTTTCCCAGTCCTAAATGGAGTTGAATCACATGCAGTTTCTGGTTCTATTAGCAAGAGTTGTTTTCTGGTAAGAAGAGTCACTACTGCGCTCCCATTGCCATACACAGTAAAAATAGCACTTGCGTCTGTTCCCAGCAAGTACAGTGTATTGAACTGAAGAGGAGCTACTGTTCTTGTCAGTTTCCTAAGCAGAGTTGAACTAGATATGGCCCTTGTGTGTAGGAAGCACAGTTCTTTTGTTCTGAGCAAGCTTACAGTTCTGGCCCTATAGGAAACAGAGTAGAGAAGATGAGTGCTCTTTTCTCAAAAGCAGAGTATGTTTCTTGTGAGGTGAGCTAGCATTTGTTCCCCAGTCCTAAATGGAGTTGAATCACATGCAGTTTCTGGTCCTACGAGCAAGAGTTTTTTTTGGTAAGAAGAGTCACTATTGAGCTCCCATTGTCATACACAGGGCAAATAGCACTGGCGTCTGTTCCCAGCAAGTACAGTGTATTGGACTGAAGAGGAGCTACTGTTCTTGTCAGTTTCCTAAGCAGAGTTGAACTAGATATAGCCCATGTGTGTAGGAAGCACAGTTCTTTTGTTCTGAGCAAGCTCACTATTCTGGCCCTATAGGAAACACAGTAGAGTAGAAGAGTGCTCTTTTCTCAAAAACAGAGTGTGTTTCTTGTAAGGCAAGCTAGCGTTTGTTTCGCAGTCCTAAATGGAGTTGAATCCCATGCAGTTTCTGGTCCTACGACCAAGAGTTGTTTTCTGGTAAGAAGAGTCACTATTGCGCTCAATTGCCATATACAGTGCAAATAGCACTCGCGTCTGTTCCCAGCAAGTACAGTGTAGTGGACTGAAGAGGAGCTACTGTTCTTGTCAGTTTCCTAAGCAGAGTTGAACTAGATATGGCCCGTGTGTGTAGGAAGCACAGTTCTTTTGTTCTGAGCAAGCTCAATGTTTGGACACCAAAGGAAACACAAAGAGTAGAAGAGAGCTCTATTATCAAGAAGAGTGTGTTTCTTGTAAGGCGAGGTAGCGTTTGTTTCCCAGTCCTAAGTGGAGTTGAATCACATGCAGTTTCTGGTCCTATGAGCAAGAGTTGTTTTCTGGTAAGGAGAGTCTCTATTGCGCTCCCATTGCCATATACAGTGCAAATAGCACTCGCGTCTGTTCCCAGCAAGTACAGTGTATTGGACTGAAGAGGAGCTACTGTTCTTGTCAGTTTCCTAAGCAGAGTTGAACTAGATATGGCCCGTGTGTGTAGGAAGCACAGTTCTTTTGTTCTGAGCAAGCTCACTGTTCGGACCTCAAAGGAAACACAGTAGAGTAGAAGAGTGCTCTTTTCTCAAAAGAAGAGTGTGTTTCTTGTAAGGTGAGCTAACATTTGTTTCCCAGTCTGAAAAGGAGTTGAATCCCATGCAGTTTCTGGTCCTACGAGCAAGAGTTGTTTTCTGGTAAGAAGAGCCACTATTGCGCTCCCATTGTCATCCACAGGGCAAATAACACTGGCGTCTGTTCCCAGCATGTACAGTGTATTGGACTGAAGAGGAGGTACTGTTCTTGTCAGTTTCCTAAGCAGAGTTGAACTATATATAGCCGTGTGTATAGGAAGCACAGTTCTTCTTTTCTGAGCAAGCTCACTATTCTGGCCCTATAGGAAACACAGTAGAGTAGAAGAGTGCTCTTTTCTCAAAAGCAGAGTGTGTTTCTTGTAAGGCGAGCTAGCGTTTGTTTCCCAGTCCTAAATGGAGTTGAATCACATGCAATTTCTGGTCCTACGAGCAAGAGTTGTTTTCTGGTAAGAAGAGTCACTACTGCTCTCCCATTGTCACCCACAGGGCAAATAGCACTGGCGTTTGTTCCCAGCAAGTACAGTGTATGGGACGGAAGAGGATCTACTGATCTTGTCAGTTTCCTAAGCAGAATTGAAATAGATATGGCCGTGTGTGTAGGAAGCACAGTTCTTTTGTTCTGAGCAAGCTCACTATTTTGGCCCTGTAGGAAACACAGTAGAGTATAAGAGTGCTCTTTTCTCAAAAGCAGAGTGTGTTTCTTGTAAGGCCATCTAGCGTTTGTTTCCCAGTCCTAAATGGAGTTGAATCACATGTAGTTTCTGATCCTATGAGCAAGAGTTTTTTTTGGTAAGAAGAGTAACTATTGAGCTCCCATTGTCATACACAGGGCAAATAGCACTTGCATCTGTTCCCAGCAAGTACCGTGTATTGAACTGAAGAGGAGCTACTGTTCTTGTCAGTTTCCTAAGCAGAGTTGAACTAGATATGCTCCTTGTGTGTAGGAAGCACAGTTCTTTTGTTCTGAGCAAGCCTACTGTTCTGGCCCTATAAAAAACAGAGTAGAGAAGATGAGTGCTCTTTTCTCAAAAGCAGAGTATGTTTCTTGTGAGGCGAGCTAGCATTTGTTCCCCAGTCCTAAATGGAGTTGAATCACATGCAGTTTCTAGTCCTACGAGCAAGAGTATTTTTTGGTAAGAAGAGTCACTATTGAGCTCCCATTGTCATACACAGGGCAAATAGCACTGGCATCTGTTCCCAGCAAGTACAGTGTATTGGAATGAAGAGGAGCTACTGTTCTTGTCAGTTTCCTAAGCAGAGTTGAACTAGATATAGCCCATGTGTGTAGGAAGCACAGTTCTTTTGTTCTGAGCAAGCTCACTATTCTGGCCCTATAGGAAACACAGTAGAGTAGAAGAGTGCTCTTTTCTCAAAAGCAGAGTGTGTTTCTTGTAAGGCAAGCTAGCGTTTGTTTCGCAGTCCTAAATGGAGTTGAATCCCATGCAGTTTCTGGTCCTATGAGCAAGAGTTGTTTTCTGGTAAGAAGAGACACTATTGCGCTCCCATTGTCATACACAGGGCAAATAGCACTGGCGTCTGTTCCCAGCATGTACAGTGTATTGGACTGAAGAGGAGGTACTGTTCTTGACAGTTTCCTAAGCAGAGTTGAACTAGATATAGTCGGTGTGTGTAGGAAGCACAGTTCTTTTGTTCTGAGCAAGCTCACTGTTTTGGTTCTATAGGAAACACAGTAGAGTAGAAGAGTGCTCTTTTCTCAAAAGCAGAGTGTGTTTCTCCTAATGCGAGCTAGCGTTTGTTTCCCAGTCCTAAAAGGAGATGAATAACATGCAGTTTTTGATCCTATGAGCAAGAGTTGTTTTCTGGTAAGGAAAATCACTATTGTGCTCCGATTTCCATACACAGAGCAAACAGCACTCGCGTCTGTTCCCAGAAAGTACAGTGTATTGGACTGAAGAGGAGCTACTGTTCTTGTCAGTTTCCTAAGCAGAGTTGAACTAGATATGGCCCGTGTGTGTAGGAAGCACAGTACTTTTGTTCTCAGCAAGCTCACAATTCTGGCCCTATAGGAAACACAGTAGAGTAGAAGAGTGCTCTTTTCTCAAAAGTAAAGTGTGTTTCTTGTAAGGCGAGCTAGCATTTGTTTCCCAGTCCTAAATGGAGTTGAATCACATGCAGTTTTTGATCCTACGAGCAAGAGTTGTTTTCTGTTAAGGAAAGTCACTATTGCGCTCCCCTTGACATACACAGTGCAAATAGCACTCGCGTCTGTTCCCAGCAAGTACAGTGTATTAGACTTAAGAGGAGATACTGTTCTTGTCAGTTTCCTAAGCAGAGTTGAACTAGATATGGCCCCTGTGTGTAGGAAGCTCAGTTTTTTTGTTCTAAGCAAGCTCACTGTTCTGTCCGTATAGGAAACATAGTAGAGGAGAAGAGTAATCTTTTCACAAATGCAGAGTGTGTTTCTTGTAAGGCGAGCTAGCGTTTGTTTCCCAGTCATAAATGGAGTTGAATCACATGTAGTTTCTAGTCCTACGAGCAAGAGTTGTTTTCTGGTAAGAAGAATCACTATTGCGCTCCCATTGTCATACACAGCGCAAATAGCACTGGCTTCTTTTCCCAGCATGTACCGTGTATTGGACTGAAGAGGAGCTACTGTTCTTGTCAGTTTCCTAAGCAGAATTGAACCAGATATGGCCGTGTGTTTAGGAAGCACAGTTCTTTTGTTCTGAGCAAGCTCACTGTTTTGGTTCTATAGGAAACACAGTAGAGTAGAAGAGTGCTCTTTTCTCAAAAGCAGAGTGTGTTTCTTGTAAGGCGAGCTAGCGTTTGTTTCCCAGTCCTAAATGGAGTTGAATCACATGCAGTTTTTGATCCTATGAGCAAGAGTTGTTTTCTGGTAAGGAAAGTCACTATTGTGCTCCCATTGACATACACAGTGCAAATAGCACTCCCGTCTGTTCCCAGCAAGTACAGTGTATTGGACTTAAGAGGAGATACTTTTCTTGTCAGTTTCCGAAGCAGAGTTGAACTAGATATGGCCCCTGTGTGTAGGAAGCTCAGTTCTTTTGTTCTGAGCAAGCTCACTGTTCTGTCCCTTATAGGAAACATAGTAGAGTAGATAGTGATCTATTCACAAAAGCAGAGTGTGTTTCTTGTAAGGCAAGCTTGCGTTTGTTTTCCAGTCCTAAATGGAGTTGAATCACATGCAGTTTCTGGTCCTATGAGCAAGAGTTGTTTTCTGGTTGAAGAGTCACTATTGCGCTCCCATTGTCATACACAGGACAAATAGCACTGGCGTCTGTTCCCAGCAAGTACAGTGTATGGAACTGAAGAGGATCTACTGTTCTTGTCAGTTTCCTAAGCAGAATTGAACTAGATATGGCCGTGTGTGTAGGAAGCACAGTTCTTTTGTTCTGAGCATGCTCACTGTTCTGGCCCTAAAGGAAACCCAGTAGAGCAGAAGAGTGCTCTTTTCTCAAAAGCAGAGTGTGTTTCTTGTAAGGCGAGCTAGCGTTTCTTTGCCAGTCCTAAATGGAGTTGAATCACATGCAGTTTTTGGTCCTACGTGCAAGAGCTGTTTTCTGGTAAGGAAAGTCACTATTGCCCTCGCATTGCCACACACAGTGCAAATAGGACTCGCGTCTGTTCCCATCAAGTACAGTGTATTGGACTGAAGAGGAGCTACTGTTCTTGTCAGTTTCCTAAGCAGAGTTGAACTAGATATGGCCCATGTGTGTAGGAAGCACAGTTCTTTTGTTCTGAGCAAGCTCACTGTTCGGACCCCATAGGAAACACAGTAGAGTAGAAGAGTGCTCTTTTCTCAAAAGCAGAGTGTGTTTCTTGTAAGGCGAGCTAGTGTTTGTTTCTCAGTACTAAATGGAGTTTAATCACATGCAGTTTCTGGTCCTATGAGCAAGAGTTGTTTTCTGGTAAGGAAAATCACTATTGTGCTCCGATTTCCATACACAGGGCAAATATCACTGGCGTCTGTTCCCAGCATGTACAGTGTATTGGGTGGAAGAGGAGCAACTGTTCTTGTCAGTTTCTTAAGCAGAGTTGAACTAGATATGGCCCGTGTGTGTAGGAAGCACAGTTCTTTTGTTCTGAGCAAGCTCACTATTCAGGCCCTATAGGAAGAGTCACTATTGCGCTCCCATTGTCATACACAGGGCAAATATCACTGGCGTCTGTTCCCAGCATGTACAGTGTATTGGACTGAGGAGGATCTACTGTTCTTGTCATTTTCCTAAGCAGAGTTGAACTAGATATGGCCCGTGTGTGTAGGAAGCACAGTTTTTTGTTCTGAGCAAGGTCACTGTTCGAAAGCACAGTAAACACAGTAGAGTAGAAGAGTGCTCTTTTCTCAAAAGCAGAGTGTGTTTCTTGTAAGGCCAGCCAGCGTTTGTTTCCCAGTCCTAAATGGAGTTGAATCACATGCAGTTTTTGATACTACGAGCAAGAGTTGTTTTCTGGTAAGGAAAGTCACTTTTGTGCTCCCATTGACATACACAGTGCAAATAGCACTCGCGTCTGTTCCCAGCAAGTACAGTGTATTGGACTTAAAAGGAGCTACTGTTCTTGTCAGTTTCCTAAGCAGAGTTGAACTAGATATGGCCCCTGTGTGTAGGAAGCTCAGTTCTTTTGTTCTAAGCAAGCTGACTGTTCTGTCCCTATAGGAAACATAGTAGAGGAGAAGAGTGATCTTTTCACAAATGCAAGCTCACTGTTCGGACCACAAAGGAAATACAGTAGAGTAGAAGAGTGCTCTTTTCTCAAAAGCAGAGTTTGTTTCTTGTAAGGCAAGCTAACATTTGTTTCCCAGTCTGAAATGGAGTTGAATCCCATGCAGTTTCTGGTCCTACGAGCAAGAGATGTTTTCTGGTAAGAAGAGTCACTATTGTGCTCCCATTGTCATACACAGGGCAAATAACACTGGCATCTATTCCCAGCATGTACAGTGTATTGTCAGTTTCCTAAGCAGAATTGAAATAGAGTTGAACTAGATATGGCCCGTGTGTGTAAGAAGCACAGTTCTTTTGTTCTGAGCAAGCTCACTGATCAGACCCCATAGGAATCACAGTAGAGTAGAAGAGTGCTCTTTTCTCAAAAGAGGAGTGTGTTTCTTGTAAGGCAAGCTAGCGTTTGCTTCCCAGTCCTAAGTGGAGTTGAATCACATGCAGTTTCTGGTCCTACGAGCAAGAGCTGTTTTCTGGTAAGAAGAGTCACTATTGCGCTCCCATTGTCATACACAGGGCAAATATGCTGGCGTCTGTTACCAGCATGTACAGTGTATTGGACTGAAGAGGTTCTATTATTCTTGTCAGTTTCCTAAGCAGAATTAAACTAGATATGGCTCATGTGTGCAGGAAGCACAGTTTTTTTGTTCTGATCAAGCTCACTGTTCTGGCCCTAAAGGAAACACAGAAGAGTAGAAGAGTGCTCTTTTCTCAAAAGCAGAGAGTGTTTCTTGTAAGGCGAGCTAGCGTTTGTTTCGCAGTCCTAAATGGAGTTGAATCATATGCAGTTTTTGGACCTACGAGCAAGATTTGTTTACTGGTAAGGAAAGTCACTATTGTGCTCCCTTTGCCATACACAGTGCAAATAGCACTCCCCTCTGTTCCCAGCAAGTACAGTGTATTGGAGTGAAGAGCATCTACTGATCACTCTTTTGGCCCTATAGGAAACACGGTAGAGTAGAAGAGTGCTCTTTTCTCAAAAGCAGAGTGTGTTTCTTGTAAGGCGAGCTAGCATATGTTTCCCAGTCCTATATGGAGTTGAATCACATTCAGTGTCTGGTCCTACGAGCAAGAGTTGTTTTCTGGTAAGAAGAGTCACTATTGTGCTCCCTTTGCCATACACAGTGCAAATAGCACTCGCGTCTGTTCCCAGGAAGTACAGTGTATTGGAATGAGGAGGAGCTACTGTTCTTGTCAGTTTCCCAAGCAGAGTTGAATTAGATATGGCCCGTGTGTGTAGGAAGCAAAGTTTTTTTGTTCTGAGCAAGCTCACTTTTCGGACCCCATGGGAAACACTGTAGAGTAGAAGAGTGCTCTTTTCTCAAAAGCAGAGTGTGTTTCTTGTAAGGCGAGCTGGCATTTGTTTCCCAGTCCTAAATAGAGTTGAATCACATGCAGTTTCTGGTACTACGAGCAAGAGTTTTTTTCTGGTAAGAAGAGTCACTTTTGAGCTCCCATTGTCATACACATGGCAAATAGCACTGGCGTCTGTTCCCAGCAAGTACAGTGTATTGGACTGAAGAGGAGCTACTGTTCTTGTCAGTTTCCTAAGCAGAGTTGAACTAGATATAGCCCTTGTGTGTAGGAAGCACAGTTCTTTTGTTCTGAGCAAGCTCACTATTCTGTTCCTATAGGAAATACAGTAGAGTAGAAGAGTTCTCTTTTCTCAAAAGCAGAGAGTGTTTCTTGTAAGGCGAGCTAGCGTTTGTTTCCCATCCTAAAAGGAGTTGAATCACATGCAGTTTCTGGTCCTACGAGCAAGAGATGTTTTCTGGTAAGAAGAGTCACTATTGCACTCCCATTGCCATGTACAGTGGAAATAGCTCTCGCTTCTGTGCCTATCAAGTACAGTGTATTGGAATGAAGAGGAGCTACTGTTTTTGTCAGTTTCCTAAGCGGAGTTAAACTAGATATGGCCCGTGTGTGAAGGAAGCACAGTTCTTTTGTTCTGAGCAAGTTCACTGTTCTGGCCCTATAGGAAACACAGTAGAGTAGAAGTGTGTTTCTTGTAAGGCAAGCTAGTGTTTGTTTCCCAGTCCTAAATGGAGTTGAATCACATGCAGTGTCTGGTCCTACGAGCAAGAGTTGTTTTCTGGTAAGAAGAGTCACCATTGCGCTCCGATTGTCATACACAGGGCAAATAGCACTGGCGTCTGTTCCCAGCATGTACAGTGTATTGGACAGAAGAGGAGCTATTGTTCATGTCAGTTTCCTAAGCAGAGATGAACTAGATATAGTCGATGTGTGTAGGAAGCACAGTTCTTTTGTTCTGAGCAAGCTCACTATTCTGGCCTTACAAAAATCACATTAGACTAGAAGAGTGCTCTTTTCTCAAAAGCAGAGTGTGTTTCTTGTAAGGCGAGCTAGCGTTTGTTTCCCAGATATAAATGGAGTTGAATCACATGCAGTTTCTGGTCCTACGAGCAAGAGTTGTTTTCTGGTAAGAAGAGTCACTATTGCGCTCCCATTATCATACACAGGGCAAATAGCACTGTCGTCTGATCCCAGCATGTACAGTGTATTGGACTGAAGAGGAGCTACTGTTCTTGTCAGTTTCCTAAGCAGAGTTGAACTAGATATAGCCCGTGTGTGTAGGAAGCACAGTTCTTTTGTTCTGAGCAAGCTAACTATTCTGGCCCTATAGGAAACACAGTAGAGTAGAAGAGTGCTCTTCTCAAAAGCAGAGTGTTTTTCTTGTAAAGCGAGCTAGCGTTTGTTTCCCAGTCCTAAATGGAGTTGAATCACATGCAGTTTCTGGTCCTACGAGCAAGAGTTGTTTTCTGGTAAGAAGAGTCACTGTTGTGCTCCCATTGTCATACACAGGGCAAATAGCACTGGCGTCTGTTCCCAGCAAGTACAGTGTATGGGACGGAAGAGGATCTACTGTTCTTGTCAGTTTCCTAAGCAGAATTGAAATAGATATGGCCGTTTGTGTAGGAAGCAGAGATCTTTTGTTCTGAGCAAGCTCACTGTTCTGGCCCTATAGAAACCAAAATAGAGTAGAATAGTGATCTTTTCTCAAAAGCAGAGTGTGTTTCTTGTAAGGCAAGCTAGCGTTTGTTGCCCAGTCCTAAAGGGAGTTGAATCACATGCAGTTTTTGATACTACGAGCAAGAGTTGTTTTCTGGTAAGGAAAGTCACTATTGAGCTCCCATTGCCATACATATTGCAAATAGCACTCGCGTCTGTTCCCAGCAAGTACACTGTACTGGACTGAAGATGAGCTACTGTTCTTCTCAGTTTCCTAAGCAGAGTTGAACTAGATATGGCCCCTGTGTGTAGGAAGCACAGTTCTTTTGTTCTGAGCAAGCTCACTATTCTGGCCCTATTGGAAACACAGTAGAGTAGAAGAGTGCTCTTTTCTCAAAAGCAGAGTGTGTTTCCTGTAAGTCGAGCTAGCGTTTGTTTCGCAATCCTAAATGGAGTAGAATCACATGCAGTTTCTGGTCCTACGATCAAGAGATTTTTTTTCTGGTAAGAAGAGTCAATATTGAACTCCCCTTGTCATACACAGGGCAAGTAGCACTGGCGTCTGTTCCCAGCAAGTACAGTGTATTGGACTGAAGAGGAGCTACTGTTCTTGTCAGTTTCCTAAGCAGAGTTGAACTAGATATAGCCCGTGTGTGTAGGAAGCACAGTTCTTTTGTTCTGAGCAAGCTCACTGTTTGGACCCCAAAGGAAACACAGTAGAGTAGAAGAGTGCTCTTTTCTCAAAAGCAGAGTGTGTTTCTTGTAAGGCGAGCTAGCGTTTGTTTCGCAGTCCTAAATGGAGTTGAATCACATGCAGTTTGTGGTCCTATGAGCAAGAGATGTTTTCTGGTAAGAAGAGTCACTATTGCGGTCCCATTGTCATACACATTGCAAATAGCACTAGCATCTGTTCCCTGCATGTACAGTGTATTGGACTGAAGAGGATCTAATATTCTTATCAGTTTCCTAAGCAGAATTGAACTGGATATGGCCCCTGTGTGTAGGAAGCACAGTTCTTTTGTTCTGAGCAAGCTCACTGTTTGGACCCCAAAGGAAACATATTAGACTAGAAGAGTGCTGTTTTCTCAAAAGCAGAGTGTGTTTATTGTAAGGCGAGCTAGCGTTTGTTTCCCAGTTATAAATGGAGTTGAATCACATGCAGTGTCTGGTCCTACGAGCAAGAGTTGTTTTCTGGTAAGAAGAGTCACTATTGCGCTCCCATTATCATACACAGGGCAAATAGCACTGGCGTCTGTTCCCAGCATGTACAGTGTATTGGACTGAAGAGGAGCTACTGTTCTTGTCAGTTTCCTAAGCAGAGTTGAACTAGATATAGCCCGTGTGTGTAGGAAGCACAGTTCTTTTGTTCTGAGCAAGCAAACTATTCTGTTCCTATAGGAAATACAGTAGAGTAGAAGAGTTCTTTTTTCTCAAAAGCAGAGAGTGTTTCTTGTAAGGCGAGCTAGCATTTGTTTCCCATCCTAAAAGGAGTTGAATCACATGCAGTTTCTGGTCCTACGAGCAAGAGATGTTTTCTGGTAAGAAGAGTCACTATTGCGCTCCCATTGCCATGTACAGTGGAAATAGCTCTCGCGTCTGTGCCTATCAAGTACAGTGTATTGGACTGAAGAGGAGCTACTGTTTTTGTCAGTTTCCTAAGCGGAGTTAAACTAGATATGGCCCGTGTGTGAAGGAAGCACAGTTCTTTTGTTCTGAGAAAGCTCACTGTTCTGGCCCTATAGGAAACACAGTAGAGTAGAAGAGTGATCTTTTCTCAAAAGCAAAGTGTGTTTCTTGTATGGCAAGCTAGTGTTTGTTTCCCAGTCCTAAATGGAGTTGAATCACATGCAGTGTCTGGTCCTACGAGCAAGAGTTGTTTTCTGGTAAGAAGAGTCACTATTGCGCTCCGATTGTCATACACAGGGCAAATAGCACTGGCGTCTGTTCCCAGCATGTACAGTGTATTGGACTGAAGAGGAGCTACTGTTCATGTCAGTTTCCTAAGCAGAGATGAACTAGATATAGTCGGTGTGTGTAGGAAGCACAGTTCTTTTGTTCTGAGCAAGCTCACTATTCTGGCCTTACAAAAATCACATTAGACTAGAAGAGTGCTCTTTTCTCAAAAGCAGAGTGTGTTTCTTGTAAGGCGAGCTAGCGTTTGTTTCCCAGATATAAATGGAGTTGAATCACATGCAGTTTCTGGTCCTACGAGCAAGAGTTGTTTTCTGGTAAGAAGAGTCACTATTGCGCTCCCATTATCATACACAGGGCAAATAGCACTGTCGTCTGATCCCAGCATGTACAGTGTATTGGACTGAAGAGGAGCTACTGTTCTTGTCAGTTTCCTAAGCAGAGTTGAACTAGATATAGCCCGTGTGTGTAGGAAGCACAGTTCTTTTGTTCTGAGCAACTAACTATTTTGGCCCTATAGGAAACACAGTAGAGTAGAAGAGTGCTCTTCTCAAAAGCAGAGTGTTTTTCTTGTAAAGCGAGCTAGCGTTTGTTTCCCAGTCCTAAATGGAGTTGAATCACATGCAGTTTCTGGTCCTACGAGCAAGAGTTGTTTTCTGGTAAGAAGAGTCACTGTTGTGCTCCCGTTGTCATACACAGGGCAAATAGCACTGGCGTCTGTTCCCAGCAAGTACAGTGTATGGGACGGAAGAGGATCTACTGTTCTTGTCAGTTTCCTAAGCAGAATTGAAATAGATATGGCCGTTTGTGTAGGAAGCACAGTTCTTTTGTTCTGAGCAAGCTCACTGTTCTGGCCCTATAGAAACCAAAATAGAGTAGAATAGTGATCTTTTCTCAAAAGCCGAGTGTGTTTCTTGCAAGGCAAGCTAGCGTTTGTTGCCCAGTCCTAAATGGAGTTGAATCACATGCATTTTTTGATACTATGAGCAAGAGTTGTTTTCTGGTAAGGAAAGTCACTATTGAGCTCCCATTGCCATACATATTGCAAAAAGCACTCGCGTCTGTTCCCAGCAAGTACACTGTACTGGACTGAAGATGAGCTACTGTTCTTCTCAGTTTCCTAAGCAGAGTTGAACTAGATATGGCCCCTGTGTGTAGGAAGCACAGTTCTTTTGTTCTGAGCAAGCTCACTATTCTGGCCCTATAGGAAACACAGTAGAGTAGAAGAGTGTTCTTTTCTCAAAAGCAGAGTGTGTTTCCTGTAAGTCGAGCTAGCGTTTGTTTCGCAGTCCTAAATGGAGTAGAATCACATGCAGTTTCTGGTCCTACGATCAAGAGTTTTTTTTTCTGGTAAGAAGAGTCAATATTGAACTCCCCTTGTCATACACAGGGCAAATAGCACTGGCGTCTGTTCCCAGCAAGTACAGTGTATTGGACTGAAGAGGAGCTACTGTTCTTGTCAGTTTCCTAAGCAGAGTTGAACTAGATATAGCCCGTGTGTGTAGGAAGCACAGTTCTTTTGTTCTGAGCAAGCTCACTATTCGGGCCCTATAGGAAACACAGTAGAGTAGAAGAGTGCTCTTTTCTCAAAAGCAGAGTGTGTTTCTTGTAAGGCGAGCTAGCGTTTGGTTCCCAGTCCAAAATGGAGTTGAATCACATGCAGTTTGTGGTCCTATGTGCAAGAGATGTTTTCTGGTAAGAAGAGTCACTATTGCGGTCCCATTGTCATACACATTGCAAATAGCACTAGCATCTGTCCCCTGCATGTACAGTGTATTGGACTGAAGAGGATCTACTGTTCTTGTCAGTTTCCTAAGTAGAATTGAACTGGATATGGCCCCTGTGTGTAGGAAGCACAGTTCTTTTGTTCTGAGCAAGCTCACTGTTTGGACCCCAAAGGAAACATATTAGACTAGAAGAGTGCTGTTTTCTCAAAAGCAGAGTGTGTTTATTGTAAGGCAAGCTAGCGTTTGTTTCCCAGTTATAAATGGAGTTGAATCACATGCAGTGTCTGGTCCTACGAGCAAGAGTTGTTTTCTGGTAAGAAGAGTCACTATTGCGCTCCCATTATCATACACAGGGCAAATAGCACTGGCGTCTGTTCCCAGCATGTACAGTGTATTGGACTGAAGAGGAGCTACTGTTCTTGTCAGTTTCCTAAGCAGAGTTGAACTAGATATAGCCCGTGTGTGTAGGAAGCACAGTTCTTTTGTTCTGAGCAAGCTAACTATTCTGGCCCTATAGGAAACACAGTAGAGTAGAAGACTGCTCTTTTCTCAAAAGCAGAGTGTTTTTCTTGTAAAGCGAGCTAGCGTTTGTTTCCCAGTCCTAAATGGAGTTGAATCACATGCAGTTTCTGGTCCTACGAGCAAGAGTTGTTTTCTGGTAAGAAGAGTCACTGTTGTGCTCCCATTGTCATACACAGGGCAAATAGCACCGGCGTCTGTTCCCAGCAAGTACAGTGTATGGGACGGTAGACGATCTACTGTTCTTGTCAGTTTCCTAAGCAGAATTGAACTAGATATGGCCGTGTGTGTAGGAAGCACAGTTCTTTTGTTCTGAGCTAGCTCACTGTTTTGGCCCTGTAGGAAACACAGTAGAGTAGAAGAGTGCTCTTTTCTCAAAAGCAGAGTGTGTTTCTTGTAAGGCGAGCTAGCGTTTGTTTCCCAGTCCTAAATGGAGTTGAATCACATGCAGTTTTTGATCCTACGAGCAAGAGTTGTTTTCTGGTAAGGAAAATCACTATTGTGCTCCCATTGCCACACACAGTGCAAAGAGGACTCGCGTCTGTTCCCATCAAGTACAGTGTATTGGACTGAAGAGGAGCTACTGTTCTTGTCAGTTTCCTAAGCATAGTTGAACTAGATATGGCCCTTGTGTGTAGGAAGCACAGTTCTTTTGTACTGTAAGCTCACTGATCGTACCCATAGGAAACACATTAGAGTAGAAGAGTGCTCTTTTCTCAAAAGCAGAGTGTTTTTCTTGTAAGGCAAGGTAGCGTTTGTTTCGCAGTCCTTAATGGAGTTGAATCCCATGCAGTTTCTGGTCCTACGTTCAAGAGTTTTTTTTTTTCGGGTAAGAAGAGTCAATATTGAACTCCCATTGTCATACACAGGGCAAATAGCACTGGCGTCTGTTCCCAGCAAGTACAGTGTATAGGACTGAAGAGGAGCTACTGTTCTTGTCAGTTTCCTAAGCAGAGTTGAACTAGATATAGCCCGTGTGTGTAGGAAGCACAGTTCTTTTGTTGTGAGCAAGCTCACTGTTTGGACCCCAAAGGAAACACCGTAGAGTAGAAGAGTGATCTTTTCTCAAAAGCAGAGTGTGTTTCTTATAAGGCGAGCTAGCGTTTGTTTCGCAGTCCTAAATGGAGTTGAATCACATGTAGTTTTTGATCCTAAGAGCAAGAGTTGTTTTCTGGTAATGAAAGTCACTATTGCGCTCCCATTGCCACACACAGTGCAAAGAGGACTCGCGTCTGTTCCCATCAAGTACAGTGTATTGGACTGAAGAGGAGCTACTGTTTTTTTCAGTTTCCTAAGCGGAGTTATCTAGATATGGCCCGTGTGTGTAGGAAGCACAGTTCATTTGTTCTGAGCAAGCTCACTCTTTTGGCCCTATAGGAAACACAGTAGAGTAGAAGAGTGCTCTTTTCTCAAAAGCAGAGTGTGTTTCTTGTAAGGCGAGCTAGTGTTTGTTTCCCAGTCCTAGATTGAGTTGAATCACATTCAGTTTTTGGTCCTACGAGCTAGAGTTGTTTTCTGGTAAGGAAAGTCACTATTGCGCTCCCATTGCCAAACACAGTGCAAAGAGGACTCACGTCTGTTCCCATCAAGTACAGTGTATTGGACTGAAGAGGAGCTACTGTTCTTGTCAGTTTCCTAAGCATAGTTGAACTAGATATGGCCCGTGTGTGTAGGAAGCACAGTTCTTTTGTACTGTAAGCTCACTGATCGAACCCATAGGAAACACATTAGAGTAGAAAAGTGCTCTTTTCTCAAAAGCAGAGTGTTTTTCTTATAAGGCAAGGTAGCGTTTGTTTCGCAGTCCTAAATGGAGTTGAATCACATGCAGTTTCTGGTCCTACGTTCAAGAGTTTTTTTTTTTTCTGGTTAGAAGAGTCAATATTGAACTCCCATTGTCATACACAGGGCAAATAGCACTGGCGTCTGTTCCCAGCAAGTACAGGGTATTGGACTGAAGAGGAGCTACTGCTCTTGTCAGTTTCCTAAGCGGAGTTAAACTAGATATGGCCCGTGTGTGTAGGAAGCACAGTTCTTTTGTTCTGAACAAGCTCACTATTCTTGCCCTATAGGAAACACTGTAGAGTAGAAGAGTGCACTTTTCTGAGAAGCAGAGTGTGTTTCTTGTAAGGCGAGCTAGCATTTGTTTCCCAGTCCTAAATGGAGATGAATCACATGCAGTTTCTGGTCCTACGAGCAAGAGTTGTTTTCTGCTAAGAAGAGTCAATATTGAACTCCCATTGTCATACACAGGGCAAATAGCACTGGCGTCTATTCCCAGCAAGTACAGTGTATTGGACTGAAGAGTAGCTACTGTTCTTGTCAGTTTCCTAAGCAGAGTTGAACTAGATATAGCCCGTGTGTGTAGGAAGCACAGTTCTTTTGTTGTGAGCAAGCTCACTGTTTGGACCCCAAAGGAAACACAGTAGAGTAGAAGAGTGATCTTTTCTCAAAAGCAGAGTGTGTTTCTTGTAAGGCGAGCTAGCGTTTGTTTCGCAGTCCTAAATGGAGTTGAATCACATGTAGTTTTTGATCCTAAGAGCAAGAGTTGTTTTCTGGTAATGAAAGTCACTATTGCGCTCCCATTGCCACACACAGTGCAAAGAGGATTCGCGTCTGTTCCCATCATGTACAGTGTATTGGACTGAAGAGGAGCTACTGTTCTTTTCAGTTTCCTAAGAGGAGTTAACTAGATATGGCCCGTGTGTGTAGGAAGCACAGTTCTTTTGTTCTGAGCAAGCTCACTCTTTTGGCCCTATAGGAAACACAGTAGAGTAGAAGAGTGCTCTTTTCTCAAAAGCAGAGTGTGTTTCTTATAAGGCGAGCTAGTGTTTGTTTCCCAGTCCTAGATTGAGTTGAATCACATTCAGTTTTTGGTCCTACGAGCTAGAGTTGTTTTCTGGTAAGGAAAGTCACTATTGCGCTCCCATTGCCACACACAGTGCAAAGAGGACTCACGTCTGTTCCCATCAAGTACAGTGTATTGGACTGAAGAGGAGCTACTGTTCTTGTCAGTTTCCTAAGCAGAGTTGAACTAGATGTGGCCCGTGTGTGTAGGAAGCCCAGTTATTTTGAACTGTAAGCTCACTGATCGAACACATAGGAAACAGAGTAGAGTAGAAGAGTGCTCTTTTCTCAAAAGCAGAGTGTGTTTCTTGTAAGGCGAGTTAGTTTTCGTTTCCCAGTCCTAAATGGAGTTGAATCACATGCAGTTTCTGGTACTACGAGCAAGAGTTTTTTTCTGGTAAGAAGATTCACTATTGCGCTCCCATTGTCATACACAGGGCAAATAGCACTGGCGTCTGTTCCCAGCATGTACAGTGTATTGGACTGAAGAGGATCTACGGTTCTTGTCAGTTTCCTAAGCAGAATTGACCTAGATATGGCCGTGTGTGTAGGAAGCACAGTTCTTTTGTTCTGAGCAAGCTCACTGTTTTGGCCCTATAGGAAACACAGTAGAGTAGAAGAGTGGTCTTTTCTCAAAAGCAGAGTGTGTTTCTTGTAAGGCGAACTAGTGCTTGTTTCCCAGTCTGAAATGGAGTTGAATCCCATGCAGTTTCTGGTCCTACGAGCAAGAGATGTTAACTGGTAGAAGAGTCACTATTGCGCTCCAAATGCCATATACAGTGCAAATAGCTCTCGCGTCTGTTCCCAGCAAGTACAGTGTATTGGACTTAAGAGGAGCTACTGTTCTTGTCAGTTTCCTCAGCAGAATTGAACTAGATATGGCCATGTTTGTAGGAAGCACAGTTCTTTTGTTCTGAGTAAGCTCACTGTTCTGACCCTATAGGAAATACCGTAGAGTAGAAGAGTGCTCTTTTCTCAAAAGCAGAGTGTGTTTCTTGTAAGGGGAGCTAGCATATGTTTCCCAGTCCTAAATGGAGTTGAATCACATGCATTTTTTGATCCTACGAGCAAGCGTTGTTTTCTGGTAAGGAAAGTCACTATTGCGCTCCCATTTCCACCCACAGTGCAAAGAGGTCTCGTGTCTGTTCCCATCAAGTACAGTGTATTGGACTGAAGAGGAGCTACTGTTCTTGTCAGTTTCCTAAGCAGAGTTGAACTAGATATGGCCCGTGTGTGTAGGAAGCACATTTCTTTTGTTCTGAGCAAGCTTACTGTTCTGGCCCTATAGGAAACAGAGTAGAGAAGATGAGTGCTCTTTTCTCAAAAGCAGAGTATGTTTCTTGTAAGGCGAGCTCGCGTTTGTTCCCCAGTCCTAAATGGAGTTGAATCCCATGCAGTTTCTGGTCCTATGAGCAAGAGTTGTTTTCTGGTAAGAAGAGTCACTATTGCACTCCCATTGTCATACACAGTGCAAATAGCACTCGCGTCTGTTCCCAGCATGTACAGTGTATTGTACTGTAGCGGATCTACTGTTCTTGTCAGTTTCCTAAGCAGAGTTGAACTAGATATGGCCCGTGTGTGTAGGAAGCACAGTTCTTTTATTCTGAGCAAGCTCACTTTTCGGACCCCATAGGAAACACAGTAGAGTAGAAGAGTGCCCTTTTCTCAAAAGCAGAGCTTGTTTCTCGTAAGGCGAGCTAGCGTTTTTTTCCCAGTCCTAAATGGAGTTGAGTCATAAGCAGTTTCTGGTCCTATGAGCAAGAGTTGTTTTCTGGTAAAAAAAAGTCACTGTTGTGCTCCCATTGCCAAACACAATGCAAATAGCACTTGAGTCTGTTCCCAGCAAGTACAGTGTACTGGAATGAAGAGGATCTACTGTTCTTCTCAGTTTCCTAAGCAGAGATGAACTAGATATGGCCCTTGTGTGTAGGAAGCACAGTTCTTTTGTTCTGAGCAAGCTCACTGTTCGGACCCCGTAGGAAACACAGAAGAGTAGAAGAGTGCTCTTTTCTCAAAAGCAGAGTGTGGTTCTTGTACAGCGAGCTCACGTTTGTTTCCCAGTCCTAAATGGAGTTGAATCACATGCAGTTTCCGGTCCTACGAGCAAGAGTTGTTTTCTGGTAAGAAGTGTCATTATTGCGCTCCCATTGTCATACACAGGGCAAATAGCACTGGCGTCTGTTCCCAGCATGTACAGTGTATTGGACTGAAGAAGATCTACTGTTCTTGTCAGGTTCCTAAGCAGAATTGAACTAAATTTGGCCGTGTGTGTAGGAAGCACAGTTCTTTTGTTCTGAGCAAGCTCACTGTTCGGACCCCATAGGAAACACAGTAGAGTAGAAGAGTGCTCGTTTCTCAAAAAGCAGAGTGTGTTTCTTGTAAGGCAAGCTAGCGTTTGTTTCCCAGTCTTAAATGAAGTTGAATCACATGCAGTTTCTGGCCCTCGACCAAGAATTCTTTTCGGGGAAGAAGAGTCACTATTGCGCTCCCATTGACATGCACAGGGCAAACAGCACTGGCGTCTGTTCCCAGCATATACAGTGTATTGGACTGAAGAGGAGCTACTGTTCTTGTCAGTTTCCTAAGCAGAGTTGAACTAGATATGGCCCGTGTGTGTAGGAAGCACAGTTCTTTTGTTCTGAGCAACCTGACTGTTCTGGCCCTAAAGGAAACACAGTAGAGTAGAAGACTGCTCTTTTCTCAAAAGCAGAGTGTGTTTCTTGTAAGGCGAGCTAGCATTTGTTTCCCAGTCCTAAATGGAGTTGAAACACATGCAGTTTCTGGTCCTATGAGCAAGAGTTGTTTTCTGGTAAGGAAAGTCACTATTGCGCTCCCATTGTCATACACAGGGCAAATAGCACTGGCGTCTGTTCCCAGCATGTACAGTGTATTGGACTGAAGAGGATCTACTGTTTTTGTCAGGTTCCTAAGCAGAATTGAACTAGATATGGCAGTGTGTGTAGGAAGCACAGTTCTTTTGTTCTGAGCAAGCTCACTGTTCGGACCCCATAGGAAACATAGAAGAGTAGAAGAGTGGTCTTTTCTCAAAAGCAGAGTGTGTTTCTTGTACGGCGAGCTCGCGTTTGTTTCCCAGTCCTAAATGGAGTTGAATCACATGCAGTTTCTGGTCCTACGAGCAAGAGTTGTTTTCTGGTAAGAAGAGTCACTACTGCGCTCCCATTGCCATACACAGTACAAATAGCACTTGCGTCTGTTCCCAGCAAGTACAGTGTATTGAACTGAAGTGGAGCTACTGTTCTTGTCAGTTTCCTAAGCAGAGTTGAACTAGATATGGCCCTTGTGTGTAGGAAGCACAGTTCTTTTGTTCTGAGCAAGCTTACTGTTCTGGCCCTATAGGAAACAGAGTATCGAAGGTGAGTGCTTTTTTCTCAAAAGCAGAGTATGTTTCTTGTGAGGCGAGCTAGCATTTGTTCCCCAGTCCTAAATGGAGTTGAATCACATGCAGTTTCTGGTCCTACGAGCAAGAGTTTTTTTTGGTAAGAAGAGTCACTATTGAGCTCCCATTGTCATACACAGGGCAAAGAGCACTGGCGTCTGTTCCCAGCAAGTACAGTGTATTGGACTGAAGAGGAGCTACTGTTCTTGTCAGTTTCCTAAGCAGAGTTGAACTAGATATAGCCCATGTGTGTAGGAAGCACAGTTCTTTTGTTCTGAGCAAGCTCACTATTCTGGCCCTATAGGAAACACAGTAAAGTAGAAGAGTGCTCTTTTCTCAAAAGCAGAGTGTGTTTCTTGTAAGGCAAGCTAGCGTTTGTTTCGCAGTCCTAAATGGAGTTGAATCACATGCAGTTTCTGGTCCTACGAGCAAGAGTTGTTTTCTGGTAAGAAGAGACACTATTGCGCTCACATTGTCATACACAGGGCAAATAGCACTGGCGTCTGTTCCCAGCATGTACAGTGTATTGGACTGAAGAGGAGGTACTGTTCTTGACAGTTTCCTAAGCAGAGTTGAACTAGATATAGTCGGTGTGTATAGGAAGCACAGTTCTTTTGTTCTGAGCAAGCTCACTGTTCGGACCCCAAAGGAAACACATTAGAGTAGAAGAGTGCTCTTTTCTCAAAAGCGGAGAGTGTTTCTTGTAAGGCGAGCTAGCGTTTGTTTCCCAGTCCTAAGTGGAGTTGAATCACATGCAGTTTCTGGTCCTATGAGCAAGAGTTGTTTTCTGGTAAGGAGAGTCTCTATTGCGCTACCATTGCCATATACAGTGCAAATAGCACTCGCGTCTGTTCCCAGCAAGTACAGTGTATTGGACTGAAGTGGAGCTACTGTTCTTGTCAGTTTTCTAAGCAGAGTTGAACTAGATATGGCCCGTGTGTGTAGGAAGCACAGTTCTTTTGTTCTGAGCAAGCTCACTGTTTGCACCCCATAGGAAACACAATAGAGTAGAAGAGTGCTCTTTTGTCAAAAGCAGAGTGTGTTTCTTGTAAGGTGAACTTGCGTTTGTTTCCCAGTCTTAAATGGAGTTGAGTAACATGTATTTTTTGGTCATACGAGCAAGAGTTGTTTTCTGGTAAGAAGAGTCACTATTGTGCTCCCATTGACATGTACAGGGCAAATAGCACTGGCGTCTGTTCCCAGCATATACAGTGTATTGGACTGAAGAGGAGCTACTGTTCTTGTCAGTTTCCTAAACAGAATTGAACTAGATATGGCCCCTGTGTGTAGGAAGCACAGTTCTTTTGTTCTGAGCAACATGACTGTTCTGGCCCTAGACTGTTCTTTTCTCAAAAGCAGAGTGTGTTTCTTGTAAGGCGAGCTAGCGTTTGTTTCCCAGTCCTAAAAGGAGTTGAACCACATGCAGTTTCTGGTTCTATGAGCAAGAGTTGTTTTCTGGTAAGAAGAGTCACTATTGCGCTCCCATTGCCATACACAGTGCAAATAGCACTCGCGTCTGTTCCCAGCGAGTACAGTGTATTGGTCTGTAGAGGAGCTACTGTTCTTGTCAGTTTCCTAAGCCGAGTTTAACTTGATATGGCCCGTGTGTGTAGGAAGCACAGTTCCTTTATTCTGAGCAAGCTCACTGTTCGGACCACGTAGGAAACACAGTAGAGTAGAAGAATGCTCTTTTCTCAAAAGCAGAGTGTGTTTCTTGTAATGCTAGCTAGCGTTTGTTTCCCAGTCCTAAATGGAGTTGAGTCACAGGCAGTTTTTGGTCCTACGAGCATGAGTTCTTTTCTGGTAAGAAGAGTCACTATTGTGCTCCAAATGCCATACACAGTGCAAATAGCACTCACGTCTGTTCCCAGCAAGTACAGTGTATCGGAATGAAGAGGATCTACTGTTTTTGTCAGTTTCCTAGGCCGAGTTGAACTAGTTATGTCCCGTGTGTGGGAAGCACAGTTCTTTTGTTCTGAGCAAGCTCACTGTTCGGACCGCATAGGAAACACAGTAGAGTAGAAGAGTGCTCTTTTCTCAAAAGTAGAGTGTGTTTCATGTAGGGCGAGCTAGCATTTGTTTCCTAGTCCTAAATGGAGTTGAATCCCATGCAGTTTCTGGTCCTACGAGCAAGAGTTTTTTTTGGTAAGAAGAGTCACTATTGAGCTCCCATTGTCATACACAGGGCAAATAGCACTCGCGTCTGTTCCCAGCATGTACAGTGTATTGTACTGAAGAGGAGGTACTGTTCTTGTCAGTTTCCTATGCATAGTTGAACTAGATATGGCCCGTGTGTGTAGGAAGCACAGTTCTTTGTTTTGAGCAAGCTCACTGTTCGGACCCCACAGGATTCACAGTAGAGTAGAAGAGTGCTCGTTTCTCAAAAGCAGAGTGTGTTTCTTGTAAGGCGAGCTAGCGTTTGTTTCCCAGTCCTAAATGGAGTTGAATCACATGCAGTTTCCGGCCCTCGACCAAGAGTTGTTTTTGGGGAAGAAGAGTCACTATTGTGCTCCCATTGACATGCACAGGGCAAATAGCACTGGCGTCTGTTCCCAGCATATACATTGTATTGGACTGAAGAGGAGCTACTGTTCTTGTCAGTTTCCTAAACAAAGTTGAACTAGATATGGCCCCTGTGTGTAGGAAGCACAGTTCTTTTGTTCTGAGCAACCTGACTGTTCTGGCCCTAAAGGAAACACAGTAGAGTAGAAGACTGCTCCTTTCTCAAAAGCAGAGTGTGTTTCTTGTAAGGCGAGCTAGCGTTTGTTTCCCAGTCCTAAGTGGAGTTGAACCACATGCAGTTTCTGGTCCTATGAGCAAGAGTTGTTTTCTGGTAAGGAAAGTCACTATTACGCTCCCATTGCCATACACAGTGCAAATAGCACTCGTGTCTGTTCCCAGCAAGTACAGTGTACTGGACTGAAGAGAATCTACTGTTCTTATCAGTTTCCTAAGCAGAGTTAAACTAGATATGGCCCGTGTGTGTAGGAAGCTCAGTTCTTTTGTTCTGAGCAAGCTCACTGTTCGGACCCCTAGGAAACACACAAGAGTAGAAGAGTGGTCTTTTCTCAAAAGCAGAGTGTGTTTCTTGTACGGCGAGCTCGCGTTTGTTTCCCAGTCCTAAATGGAGTTGAATCACATGCAGTTTCTGGTCCTATGAGCAAGAGTTGTTTTCTGGTAAGAAGAGTCACTATTGCGCTCCCATTGTCATACACAGTGCAAAT
The DNA here is from genome assembly GCF_949786415.1 of Peromyscus eremicus. NCBI lineage: Eukaryota > Metazoa > Chordata > Mammalia > Rodentia > Cricetidae > Peromyscus > Peromyscus eremicus. The sequence goes on along the minus strand of NW_026734907.1, from coordinate 21,662 downwards.
AGCACTCGCGTCTGTTCCCAGCATGTACAGTGTATTGTACTGAAGCAGATCTACTGTTCTTGTCAGTTTCCTAAGCAGAGTTGAACTAGATATGGCCCGTGTGTGTAGGAAGCACAGTTCTTTTATTCTGAGCAAGCTCACTTTTCGGACCCCATAGGAAACACAGTAGAGTAGAAGAGTGCCCTTTTCTCAAAAGCACAGCGTGTTTCTTATAAGGCGAGCTAGCATTTGTTTCCCAGTCCTAAATGGAGTTGAATCACATTCAGTTTCTGGTCCTACGAGCAAGAGTTTTTTCTGGTAAAAAGAGTCACTATTGTGCTCTCATTGCCATAGACAGTGCAAAGAGCACTCGCGTCAGTTCCCAGCAAGAACAGTGTATTGGACTGAATAGAAGTTACTGTTCTTGTCAGTTTCCTAAGCAGAGTTGAACTAGATATGGTCCGTGTGTGTAGGAGGCACAGTTCTTTTGTTCTAAGCAAGCTCATTGTTCTGGCCCTATAGGAAACACAGTAGAGTAGAAGAGTGATCTTGTCTCAGAAACAGAGTGTGTTTCTTGTACAGCGAGCTCGCGTTTGTTTCCCAGTCCTCAATGGAGTTGAATCACATGCAGTTTCTGGTCCTATGAGCAAGAGTTGTTTTCTGGTAAAAAAAAAAAGTCACTGTTGTGCTCCCATTGCCAAACACAATGCAAATAGCACTTGCGTCTGTTCCCAGCAAGTACAGTGTACTGGACTGAAGAGGATCTACTGTTCTTCTCAGTTTCCTAAGCAGAGATGAACTAGATATGGCCCGTGTTTGTAGGAAGCCCAGTTCTTTTGTTCTGAGCAAGCTCACTGTTCGGACCCCGTAGAAAACACAGAAGAGTAGAAGAGTGGTCTTTTCTCAAAAGCAGAGTGTGTTTCTTGTACAGCGAGCTCGCGTTTGTTTCCCAGTCCTAAATGGAGTTGAATCACATGCAGTTTCTGGTCCTACGAGCAAGAGTTGTTTTCTGGTAAGAAGAGTCATTATTGCGCTCCCATTGTCATACACAGGGCAAATAGCCCTGGCTTCTGTTCCCAGCATGTACAGTGTATTGGACTGAAGAAGATCTACTGTTCTTTTCAGGTTCCTAAGCAGAATTGAACTAAATTTGTCCGTGTGTGTAGGAAGCACAGTTCTTTTGTTCTGAGCAAGCTCACTGTTCGGACCCCATAGGAAACACAGTAGAGTAGAAGAGTGCTCGTATCTCAAAAAGCAGAGTGTGTTTCTTGTAAGGCGAGCTAGCTTTTGTTTCCCAGTCTTAAATGGAGTTGAATCACATGCAGTTTCCGGCCCTCGAGCAAGAGTTGTTTTCAGGAAGAAGAGTCACTATTGCGCTCCCATTGACATGCACAGGGCAAATAGCACTGGCGTCTGTTCCCAGCATATACAGTGTATTGGACTGAAGAGGAGCTACTGTTCTTGTCAGTTTCCTAAGCAGAGTTGAACTAGATATGGCCCCTGTGTGTAGGAAGCACAGTTCTTTTGTTCTGAGCAACCTGACTGTTCTGGCCCTAAAGGAAACACAGTAGAGTAGAAGACTGCTCTTTTCTCAAAAGCAGAGTGTGTTTCTTGTAAGGTGACCTAGCGTTTGTTTCCCAGTCCTAAATGTAGTTGAACCACATGTAGTTTCTGGTCCTATGAGCAAGAGTTGTTTTCTGGTAAGGAAAGTCACTATTGCGCTCCCATTGCCATACACAGTGCAAATATCACTCGCGTCTGTTCACAGCAAGTACAGTGTACTGGACTGAAGAGAATCTACTGTTCTTGTCAGTTTCCTAAGCAGAGTTAAACTAGATATGGCCCGTGCGTGTAGGAAGCACAGTTCTTTTGTTCTGAGCAAGCACACTGTTCGGACCCCATAGGAAACAAAGAAGAGTAGAAGAGTGGTCTTTTCTCAAAAGCAGAGTGTGTTTCTTGTACGGCGAGCTCGCGTTTGTTTCCCAGTCCTAAATGGAGTTGAATCACATGCAGTTTCTGGTCCTACGAGCAAGAGTTGTTTTCTGGTAAGAAGAGTCGCTATTGCGCTCCCATTGTCTTACACAGGGCAAATAGCACTGGCGTCTGTTCCCAGCATGTACAGTGTATTGGACTGAAGAGGATCTACTGTTTTTGTCAGGTTCCTAAGCAGAATTGAACTAGATATGGCAGTGTGTGTAGGAAGCACAGTTCTTTTTTTCTGAGCAAGCTCACTGTTTGCACCCCATAAGAAACACAGTAGAGTAGAAGAGTGCTCTTTTGTCAAAAGCAGAGTGTGTTTCTTGTAAGGTGAACTTGCGTTTGTTTCCCAGTCTTAAATGGAGTTGATTAACATGTAGTTTTTGGTCATACGAGCAAGAGTTGTTTTCTGGTAAGAAGAGTCACTATTGTGCTCCCATTGACATGCACAAGGCAAATAGCACTGGCGTCTGTTCCCAGCATATACAGTGTATTGGACTGAAGAGGAGCTACTGTTCTTGTCAGTTTCCTAAACAGAATTGAACTAGATATGGCCCCTGTGTGTAGGAAGCACAGTTCTTTTGTTCTGAGCAACCTGACTGTTCTGGCCCTAAAGGAAACACAGTAGAGTAGAAGACTGTTCTTTTCTCAAAAGCAGAGTGTGTTTCTTGTAATGCTAGCTAGCGTTTGTTCCCCAGTCCTAAATGGAGTTGAACCACATGCAGTTTCTCGTCCGATGAGCAAGAGTTGTTTTCTGGTAAGGAAAGTCACTATTGCGCTCCCATTGCCATACACAGTGCAAATAGCACTCGCGTCTGTTCCCAGCAAGTACAGTGTACTGGACTGAAGAGAATCTACTGTTCCTATCAGTTTCCTAAGCAGAGTTAAACTAGATATGGCCCGTGTGTGTAGGAAGCTCAGTTCTTTTGTTCTGAGCAAGCTCACTGTTCGGACCCCATAGGAAACACAAAAGAGTAGAAGAGTGGTCTTTTCTCAAAAGCAGAGTTTTTCTTGTAAGGCGAGCTCGCATTTGTTTCCCAGTCCTAAATGAAGTTGAATCACATGCAGTTTCTGCTCCTACGAGCAAGAGTTGTTTTCTGGTAAGAAGTGTCACTATTGTGTTTCCATTGTCATACACAGGGCAAATAGCACTGGCGTCTGTTCCCAGCGTGTACAATGTATTGGACTGAAGAGGATCTACTGTTTTTGTCAGGTTCCTAAGCAGAATTGAACTAGATATGGCAGTGTGTGTAGGATGCACAGTTCTTTTTTTCTGAGCAAGCTCACTGTTTGGACTCCATAGGAAACACAGTAGAGTAGAAGGGTGCTCTTTTGTCAAAAGCAGAGTGTTTTTCTTGTAAGGTGGGCTTGCGTTTGTTTCCCAGTTTTAAATGGAGTTGAGTAAACATGTAGTTTTTGGTCGTATGAGCAAGAGTTGTTTTCTGGTAAGAAGAGTCACTACTGCGCTCCCATTGCCATACACAGTACAAATAGCACTTGCGTCTGTTCCCAGCAAGTACAGTGTATTGAACTGAAGAGGAGCTACTGTCCTTGTCAGTATCCTAAGCAGAGTTGAACTAGATATGGCCCGTGTGTGTAGGAAGCACAGTTCTTTTGTTCTGAGCAAGCTTACTGTTCTGGCCCTATAGGAAACAGAGTAGAGAAGATGAGTGCTCTTTTTCTCAAAAGCAGAGTATGTTTCTTGTATGGCGAGCTCGCGTTTGTTCCCCAGTCCTAAATGGAGTTGAATCCCATGCAGTTTCTGGTCCTATGAGCAAGAGTTGTTTTCTGGTAAGAAGAGTCACTATTGCACTCCCATTGTCATACACAGTGCAAATAGCACTCGCGTCTGTTCCCAGCAAGTACAGTGTATTGGACTGAAGAGGAGCTACTGTTCTTGTCAGTTTCCTAAGCAGAGTTGAACTAGATATGGCCCTTGTGTGTAGGAAGCACAGTTCTTTTGTTCTGAGCAAGCTTACTGTTCTGGCCCTATAGGAAACAAAGTATCGAAGATGAGTGCTTTTTTCTCAAAAGCAGAGTATGTTTATTGTGAGGCGAGCTAGCATTTGTTCCCCAGTCCTAAATGGAGTTGAATCACATGCAGTTTCTGGTCCTACGAGCAAGAGTTTTTTTTGGTAAGAAGAGTCACTATTGAGCTCCCATTGTCATACACAGGGCAAATAGCACTGGCGTCTGTTCCCAGCAAGTACAGTGTATTGGACTGAAGAGGAGCTACTGTTCTTGTCAGTTTCCTAAGCAGAGTTGAACTAGATATAGCCCATGTGTGTAGGAAGCACAGTTCATTTGTTCTGAGCAAGCTTACTGTTCTGGCCCTATAGGAAACAGAGTAGAGAAGATGAGTGCTCTTTTCTCAAAAGCAGAGTATGTTTCTTGTAAGGCGAGCTCGCGTTTGTTCCCCAGTCCTAAATGGAGTTGAATCCAAAGCAGTTTCTGGTCCTATGAGCAAGAGTTGTTTTCTGGTAAGAAGAGTCACTATTGCACTCCCTTTGTCATACACAGTGCAAATAGCACTCGCGTCTGTTCCCAGCATGTACAGTGTATTGTACTGAAGCGGATCTACTGTTCTTGTCAGTTTCCTAAGCAGAGTTGAACTAGATATGGCCCGTGTGTGTAGGAAGCACAGTTCTTTTATTCTGAGCAAGCTCACTTTTCGGACCCCATAGGAAACACAGTAGAGTAGAAGAGTGCCCTTTTCTCAAAAGCACAGCGTGTTTCTCGTAAGGCGAGCTAGCGTTTGTTTCCCAGTCCTAAATGGAGTTGAATCACATGCAGTTTCTGGTCCTATGAGCAAGAGTTGTGTTCTGGTAAAAAGAGTCACTATTGTGCTCTCATTGCCATAGACAGTGCAAAGAGCACTCGCGTCTGTTCCCAGCAAGTACAGTGTATGGGACTGAATAGAAGTTACTGTTCTTGTCAGTTTCCTAAGCAGAGTTGAACTAGATATGGCCCGTGTGTGTAGGAGGCACAGTTCTTTTGTTCTAAGCAAGCTCATTGTTCTGGCCCTATAGGAAACACAGTAGAGTAGAAGAGTGATCTTTTCTCACAAACAGAGTGTGTTTCTTGTAAGGCGAGCTAGCGTTTGTTTCCCAGTCCTAAATGGAGTTGAACCACATGCAGTTTCTGGTCCTATGAGCAAGAGTTGTTTTCTGGTAAGGAAAGTCACTATTGCGCTCCCATTGCCATACACAGTGCAAATAGCACTCGCGTCTGTTCCCAGCAAGTACAGTGTACTGGACTGAAGAGAATCTACTGTTCCTATCAGTTTCCTAAGCAGAGTTAAACTAGATATGGCCCGTGTGTGTAGGAAGCTCAGTTCTTTTGTTCTGAGCAAGCTCACTGTTCGGACCCCGTAGGAAACACAGAAGAGTAGAAGAGTGCTCTTTTCTCAAAAGCAGATTGTGTTTCTTGTACAGCGAGCTCGCGTTTGTTTCCCAGTCTTAAATGGAGTTGAATCACATGCGGTTTCTGGTCCTACGAGCAAGAGTTGTTTTCTGGTAAGAAGAGTCATTATTGAGCTCCCATTGTCATACACAGGGCAAATAGCACTGGCGTCTGTTCCCAGCATGTACAGTGTATTGGACTGAAGAGGAGCTACTGTTCTTGTCAGTTTCCTAAGCAGTGTTGAACTAGATATGGCCCCTGTGTGTAGGAAGCACAGTTCTTTTGTTCTGAGCAACCTGACTGTTCTGGCCCTAAAGGAAACACAGTAGAGTAGAAGAGTGCTCTTTTCTCAAAAGCAGAGTGTGTTTCTTGTAAGGCGAGCTAGCGTTTGTTTCCCAGTCCTAAATGGAGTAGAACCACATGCAGTTTCTGGTCCTATGAGCAAGAGTTGTTTTCTGGTAAGGAAAGTCACTATTGCGCTCCCATTGCCATACACAGTGCAAATAGCACTCGCGTCTGTTCCCAGCAAGTACAGTGTACTGGACTGAAGAGAATCTACTGTTCTTGTCAGTTTCCTAAGCAGAGTTAAAGTAGATATGGCCCGTGTGTGTAGGAAGCACAGTTCTTTTGTTCTGAGCAAGCTCACTGTTCGGACCCCATAGGAAACATAGAAGAGTAGAAGAGTGGTCTTTTCTCAAAAGCAGAGTGTGTTTCAGGTACGGCGAGCTCGCGATTGTTTCCCAGTCCTAAATGGAGTTGAATCACATGCAGTTTCTGGTCCTACGAGCAAGAGTTGTTTTCTGGTAAGAAGAGTCGCTATTGCGCTCCCATTGTCATACACAGGGCAAATAGCACTGGCGTCTGTTCCCAGCATGTACAGTGTATTGGACTGAAGAGGATCTACTGTTTTTGTCAGGTTCCTAAGAATAATTGAACTAGATATGGCAGTGTGTGTAGGAAGCACAGTTCTTTTGTTCTGAGCAAGCTCACTGTTCGGACCCCATAGGAAACATAGAAGAGTAGAAGAGTGGTCTTTTCTCAAAAGCAGAGTGTGTTTCTTGTACGGCGAGCTCGCGTTTGTTTCCCAGTCCTAAATGGAGTTGAATCACATTGAGTTTCTGGTCCTACGAGCAAGAGTTGTTTTCTGGTAAGAAGAGTCACTACTGCGCTCCCATTTACATACACAGTACAAATAGCACTTGCGTCTGTTCCCAGCAAGTAGAGTGTATTGGACTGAAGAGGAGCTACTGTTCTTGTCAGTTTCCTAAGCAGAGTTGAACTAGATATGGCCCGTGTGTGTAGGAAGCACAGTTCTTTTGTTCTGAGGAAGCTCACTGTTCGGACCTCAAAGGAAACACAGTAGAGTAGAAGAGTGCTCTTTTCTCAAAAGCAGAGTGTGTTTCTTGTAAGGTGAGCTAACATTTGTTTCCCAGTCTGAAATGGAGTTGAATCCCATGCAGTTTCTGGTCCTACGAGCAAGAGTAGTTTTCTGGTAAGAAGAGTCACTACTGCTCTCCCATTGTCATCCACAGGGCAAATAGCACTGGCGTCTGTTCCCAGCAAGTACAGTGTATGGGACGGAAGAGGATCTACTGATCTTGTCAGTTTCCTAAGCAGAATTGAAATAGATATGGCCGTGTGTGTAGGAAGCACAGTTCTTTTGTTCTGAGCAAGCTCACTGTTCTGGCCGTATAGGAAACAGAGTAGAGAAGATGAGTGCTCTTTTCTCAAAAGCAGAGTATGTTTCTTGTGAGGCGAGCTAGCATTTGTTCCCCAGTCCTAAATGGAGTTGAATCACATGCAGTTTCTGGTCCTACGAGCAAGAGTTTTTTTTGGTTTAGAAGAGTCACTATTGAGCTCCCACTGTCATACACAGGGCAAATAGCACTGGCGTTTGTTCCCAGCAAGTACAGTGTATTGGAATGAAGAGGAGCTACTGTTCTTGTCAGTTTCCTAAGCAGAGTTGAACTAGATATAGCCCATGTGTGTAGGAAGCACAGTTCTTTTGTTCTGAACAAGCTCACTATTCTGGCCCTATAGGAAACACAGTAGAGTAGAAGAGTGCTCTTTTCTCAAAAGCAGAGTGTGTTTCTTGTAAGGCAAGCTAGCGTTTGTTTCGCAGTCCTAAATGGAGTTGAATCCCATGCAGTTTCTGGTCCTACGAGCAAGAGTTGTTTTCTGGTAAGAAGAGACACTATTGCGCTCCCATTGTCATACACAGGGCAAATAGCACTGGCGTCTGTTCCCAGCAAGTACAGTGTATGGGACAGAAGAGGAGCTACTGTTCTTGTCAGTTTCCTAAGCAGAGTTGAACTTGATATAGCCCGTGTGTGTAGGAAGCTCAGTTCTTTTGTTCTGAGCAAGCTTACTATTTTGGACCTAAAGGACACAGAGTAGAGTAGAAGAGTCCTCTTTTCTCAAAAGCAGAGAGTGTTTCTTGTAAGGCGAGCTAACATTTGTTTCCCAGTCTGAAATGGAGTTGAATCACATGCAGTTTCTGGCCCTACGAGCAAGAGTTGTTTTCTGGTAAGAAGAGTTACTATTGCGCTCCAATTGCCATATACAGTGCAAATAGCACTCGCGTCTGTTCCCAGCAAGTACAGTGTATTGGACTGAAGAGGAGCTACTGTTCTTGTCAGTTTCCTAAGCAGAGCTGAACAAGATATGGGTCGTGTGTATAGGAAGCACAGTTCTGTTGTTCTGAGCAAGCTCACTGTTCGGACCACAAAGGAAACACAGTAGAGTAGAAGAGTGCTCTTTTCTCAAAAGCAGAGTGTGTTTCTTGTAAGGCGAGCTAGCATTTGTTTCCCAGTCTGAAATGGAGTTGAATCCCATGCAGTTTCTGGTTCTATGAGCAAGAGTTTTTTTCTGGTAAGAAGAGTCACTATTGCGCTCCCATTGTCATACACAGGGCAAACAGCAGTGGCATCTGTTCCCAACATGTACAGTGTATTGGACTGAAGAGGAGGTACTGTTCTTGTCAGTTTCCTAAGCAGAGTTGAACTAGATATAGCCTGTGTGTGAAGGAAGCACAGTTCTTTTGTTCTGAGCAAGCTCACTATTCTGGCCATAAATGAAACACAGTAGAGTAGAAGAGTGCTCTTTTCTCAAAAGCAGAGAGTGTTTCTATTAAGGCGAGCTAACGTTTGTTTCCCAGTCCTAAATGGAGTTGAATCACATGCAGTTTCTGGTCCTACGAGCAAGAGTTGCCTTCTGGTAAGAAGCGTCACTATTGCACTCCCATTGTCATACAAAGGGCAAATAGCACTGGTGTCTGTTCCCAGCAGGACAGTGTATGGGACTGAAGAGGAGCTGCTATTCTTGTCAGTTTCTTAAGCAGAGTTGAACTAGGTATGTCTCGTGTGTGTAGGAAGCACAGTTCTTTTGTTCTGAGCAAGCTCACTGTTTGGACCCCAAAGGAAACACAGTAGAGTAGAAGAGTGCTCTTTTCTCAAAAGTAGAGTGTGTTTCTTGTAAGGCGAGTTAGCAATTGTTTCCCAGTCCTAAATGGAGTTGAATCACATGCAGTTTTTGGTCCTACGAGCAAGAGTTGTTTTCTATTAAAAAGAGTCACTATTTTGCTCCCTGGTCATACACAGGGCAAATTGCACTGGCGTCTGTTCCCAGCATGTACAGTTTATTGGACTGAAAAGGATCTACTGTTCTTGACAGTTTCCTAAGCAGAATTGAACTAGATATGGCCATGTGTGTAGGAAGCACAGTTCTTTTGTTCTGAGCAAGCTCACTGTTCTGGCCCTATATAAAACACAGTAGAGTAGAAGAGTGATGTTTTCTCAAAAGCAGAGTGTGTTTCTTGTAAGGCGAGCTAGCGTTTGTTTCCCAGTCCTAAATGGAGTTGAATCACATGCAGTTTTTGATCCTACGAGCAAGAGTTGTATTCTGGTAAGGAAAGTCAATATTGAGCTCCCATTGCCATACACAGTGCAAATAGCACTCGCCTCTGTTCCCATCAAGTACAGTGTATTGGACTGAAGAGGAGCTACTGCTCTTGTCACTTTCGTAAGCAGAATTGACCTAGATATTGCCCGTGTGTGTAGGAAGCACAGTTCTTTTGTTCTGAGCAAGCTCACTGTTTTGGCCCTATAGGAAACACAGTAGAGTAGAAGAGTGATCTTTTCTCAAAAGCAGAGTGTGTTTCTTGTAAGGCAAGCTAGCATTTGTTTCCCAGTCCTAAATGGAGTTGAATCACATGCATTTTTTGGTCCTACGAGCTAGACTTGTTTTCTGGTAAGGAAAGTCACTATGCGCTCCCATTGCCACACACAGTGCAAAGAGGACTCGCATCTGTTCCCATCAAGTACAGTGTATTGGACTGAAGAGGAGCTACTGTTCTTGTCAGTTTCCTAAGCAGAGTTGAACTAGATATGGCCCGTGTGTGTAGGAAGCAAAGTTCTTTTGTTCTGAGCAAGCTGACTGTTCGGACCCCATAGGAAACACAGTAGTGTAGAAGAGTGCTCTTTTCCCAAAGCAGAGTGTGTTTCTTGTAAGGCAAACTAGAGCATGTTTCCCAGTCTGAAATGGAGTTGAATCCCATGCAGTTTCTGGTCCTATGAGCAAGGGATGTTAACTGGTAAGAAGAGTCACTATTGAGCTCCCATTGTCATACACATGGCAAATAGCACTGGCGTCTGTTCCCAGCAAGTACAGTGTATTGGACTGAAGAGGAGCTACTGTTCTTGTCAGTGTCCTAAGCAGAGTTGAACTAGATATAGCCCGTGTGTGTAGGAAGCACAGTTCTTTTGTTCTGAGCAAGCTCACTATTCTGTTCCTATAGGAAATACAGTAGAGTAGAAGAGTTCTCTTTTCTCAAAGCAGAGAGTGTTTCTTGTAAGGCGAGCTAGCGTTTGTTTCCCGTCCTAAAAGGAGTTGAATCACATGCAGTTTCTGGTCCTACGAGCAAGAGTTGTTTTCTGGTAAGAAGAGTCACTATTTCGCTCCCATTGCCATATACAGTGCAAATAGCACTCGCGTCTGTTCCCAGCAAGTACAGTGTATGGGACTGAAGAGGATCTACTGTTCTTGTTAGTTTCCTAAGCAAAATTGAACTAGATATGGCCGTGTGTGTAGGAAGCACAGTTCTTTTGTTCTGAGTAAGCTCACTGTTCTGGCCCTATAGGAAACACAGTAGAGTAGAAGAGTGCTCTTTTCTAAAAAGCAGAGTGTGTTTCTTGTAAGGGGAGCTAGCATTTGTTTCCCAGTCCTAAATGGAGTTGAATCACATGCAGTTTTTGATCCTACGAACAAGAGTTGTTTTCTGGTAAGGAAAATCACTATTGTGCTCCCATTGCCACACTCAGTGCAAAGAGGATTCGTGTCTGTTCCCATCAAGTACAGTGTATTGGACTGAAGAGGAGCTACTGTTCTTGTCAGTTTCCTAAGCATAGTTGAACTAGATATGGCCCGTGTGTGTAGGAAGCACAGTTCTTTTGTACTGTAAGGTCACTGATCAAACCCATAGGAAACACATTAGAGTAGAAGAGTGCTCTTTTCTCAAAAGCAGAGTGTTTTTCTTGTAAGGCAAGGTAGCATTTGTTTCGCAGTCCTAAAAGGAGTTGAATCACATGCAGTTTTTGGTCCTACGTTCAAGAGTTTTTTTTTTTCTGGTAAGAAGAGTCAATATTGAACTCCCATTGGCATACACAGGGCAAATAGCACTGGCGTCTGTTCCCAGCAAGTACAGTGTATTGGACTGAAGAGGAGCTACTGTTCTTGTCAGTTTCCTAAGCAGAGTTGAACTAGATATAGCCCGTGTGTGTAGGAAGCACAGTTCTTTTGTTGTGAGCAAGCTCACTGTTTGGACCCCAAAGGAAACACCGTAGAGTAGAAGAGTGATCTTTTCTCAAAAGCAGAGTGTGTTTCTTGTAAGGCGAGCTAGCGTTTGTTTCGCAGTCCTAGATGGAGTTGAATCACATGTAGTTTTTGATCCTAAGAGCAAGAGTTGTTTTCTGGTAATGAAAGTCACTATTGCGCTCCCATTGCCACACACAGTGCAAAGAGGACTCGCGTCTGTTCCCATCAAGTACAGTGTATTGGACTGAAGAGGAGCTACTGTTCTTTTCAGTTTCCTAAGCGGAGTTAACTAGATATGGCCCTTGTGTAGGAAGCACAGTTCATTTGTTCTGAGCAAGCTCACTCTTTTGGCCCTATAGGAAACACAGTAGAGTAGAAGAGTGCTCTTTTCTCAAAAGCAGAGTGTGTTTCTTGTAAGGCGAGCTAGTGTTTGTTTCCCAGTCCTAGATTGAGTTGAATCACATTCAGTTTTTGGTCCTACGAGCTAGAGTTGTTTTCTGGTAAGGAAAGTCACTATTGCGCTCCCATTGCCACACACAGTGCAAAGAGGACTCGCATCTGTTCCCATCAAGTACAGTGTATTGAACTGAAGAGGAGCTACTGTTCTTGTCAGTTTCCTAAGCAGAGTTGAACTAGATATGGCCCGTGTGTGTAGGAAGCCCAGTTATTTTGAACTGTAAGCTCACTGATCGAACACATAGGAAACAGAGTAGAGTAGAAGAGTGCTCTTTTCTCAAAAGCAGAGTGTGTTTCTTGTAAGGCGAGTTAGTTTTAGTTTCCCAGTCCTAAATGGAGTTGAATCACATGCAGTTTCTGGTCCTACGAGCAAGAGTTGTTTTCTGGTAAGAAGAGTCACTATTGCGCTCCCATTGTCATACACAGGGCAAATAGCACTGGCGTCTGTTCCCAGCATGTACAGTGTATTGGACTGAAGAGGAGCTACTGTTCTTGTCAGTTTCCTAAGCAGAGTTGAACTAGATATGGCCCGTGTGTGTAGGAAGCAAAGTTCTTTTGTTCTGAGCAAGCTGACTGTTCGGACCCCATAGGAAACACAGTAGAGTAGAAGAGTGTTCTTTTCCCAAAGCAGAGTGTGTTTCTTGTAAGGCGAACTAGTGCATGTTTCCCAGTCTGAAATGGAGTTGAATCCCATGCAGTTTCTGGTCCTAGGAGCAAGGGAAGTTAACTGGTAAGAAGAGTCACTGTTGCCCTCCCATTGCCATATACAGTGCAAATAGCTCTCGCGTTGTTCCCAGCAAGTACAGTGTATTGGACTGAAGAGGAGCTACTGTTCTTGTCAGTTTCCTAAGCGGAGTTAAACTAGATATGGCCCGTGTGTGTAGGAAGCACAGTTCTTTTGTTCTGAACAAGCTCACTATTCTTGCCCTACAGGAAACACAGTAGAGTAGAAGAGTGCAGTTTTCTGAGAAGCAGAGTGTGTTTCTTGTAAGGCGAGCTAGCATTTGTTTCCCAGTCCTAAATGGAGATGAATCACATGCAGTTTCTGGTCCTACGAGCAAGAGTTGTTTTCTGGTAAGAAGAGTCAATATTGAACTCCCATTGTCATACACAGGGCAAATAGCACTGGCGTCTATTCACAGCAAGTACAGTGTATTGGACTGAAGAGGAGCTACTGTTCTTGTCAGTTTCGTAAGCAGAGTTGAACTAGATATAGCCCGTGTGTGTAGGAAGCACAGTTCTTTTGTTGTGAGCAAGCTCACTGTTTGGACCCCAAAGGAAACACAGTAGAGTAGAAGAGTGATCTTTTCTCAAAAGCAGAGTCTGTTTCTTGTAAGGCGAGCTAGCGTTTGTTTCGCAGTCCTAAATGGAGTTGAATCACATGTAGTTTTTGATCCTAAGAGAAAGAGTTGTTTTCTGGTAATGAAAGTCACTATTGCGCTCCCATTGCCACACACAGTGCAAAGAGGACTCGCGTCTGTTCCCATCAAGTACAGTGTATTGGACTGAAGAGGAGCTACTGTTCTTTTCAGTTTCCTAAGCGGAGTTAACTAGATATGGCCCGTGTGTGTAGGAAGCACAGTTCTTTTGTTCTGAGCAAGCTCACTCTTTTGGCCCTATAGGAAACACAGTAGAGTAGAAGAGTGCTCTTTTCTCAAAAGCAGAGTGTGTTTCTTGTAAGGCGAGCTAGTGTTTTTTCCCAGTCCTAGATTGAGTTGAATCACATTCAGTTTTTGTTCCTACGAGCTAGAGTTGTTTTCTGGTAAGCAAAGTCACTATTGCGCTCCCATTGCCACACACAGTGCAAAGAGGACTCACGTCTGTTCCCATCAAGTACAGTGTATTGGACTGAAGAGGAGCTACTGTTCTTGTAAGTTTCCTAAGCAGAGTTGAACTAGATATGGCCCGTGTGTGTAGGAAGCCCAGTTATTTTGAACTGTAAGCTCACTGATCGAACCCATAGGAAACAGAGTAGAGTAGAAGAGTGCTCTTTTCTCAAAAGCAGAGTGTGTTTCTTGTAAGGCAAGTTAGTTTTAGTTTCCCAGTCCTAAAAGGAGTTGAATCACATGCAGTTTCTGGTCCTACGAGCAAGAGTTGTTTTCTGGTAAGAAGAGTCACTATTGCGCTCCCATTGTCATACACAGGGCAAATAGCACTGGCGTCTGTTCCCAGCATGTACAGTGTATTGGACTGAAGAGGATCTACTGTTCTTGTCAGTTTCCTAAGCAGAATTGAACTAGATATGGCCGTGTGTGTAAGAAGCACAGTTCTTTTGTTCTGAGCAAGCTCACTGTTTTGGCCCTATAGGAAACACAGTAGAGTAGAAGAGTACTCTTTTCTCAAAAGCAGAGTGTGTTTCTTGTAAGGCGAACTAGTGCTTGTTTCCCAGTCTGAAATGGAGTTGAATCCCATGCAGTTTCTGGACCTACGAGCAAGAGATGTTAACTGGTGGAAGAGTCACTATTGCGCTCCAAATGCCATATACAGTGCAAATAGCTCTCGCGTCTGTTCCCAGCAAGTACAGTGTATTGGACTTAAGAGGAGCTACTGTTCTTGTCAGTTTCCTCAGCAGAATTGAACTAGATATGGCCATGTTTGTAGGAAGCACAGTTCTTTTGTTCTGAGTAAGCTCACTGTTCTGACCCTATAGGAAATACCGTAGAGTAGAAGAGTGCTCTTTTCTCAAAAGCAGAGTGTGTTTCTTGTAAGGGGAGCTAGCATTTGTTTCCCAGTCCTAAATGGAGTTGAATCACATGCATTTTTTGATCCTACGAGCAAGCGTTGTTTTCTGGTAAGGAAAGTCACTATTGCGCTCCCATTGCCACACACAGTGCAAAGAGGTCTCGCGTCTGTTCCCATCAAGTACAGTGTATTGGACTGAAGAGGAGCTACTGATCTTGTCAGTTTCCTAAGCAGAGTTGAACTAGATATGGCCCGTGTGTGTAGGAAGGACAGTTCTTTTCTACTGTAAGCTCACTGATCGAACCCATAGGAAACACAGTAGAGTAGAAGAGTGCCCTTTTCTCAAAAACAGAGTGTGTTTCTTGTAAGGCGAGTTAGCAATTGTTTCCCAGTCCTAAATGGAGTTGAATCATATCCAGTTTTTGGTCCTACGAGCAAGAGTTGTTTTCTATTAAAAAGAGTCACTATTGTGCTCCCATGGTCATACACAGGGCAAATTGCACTGGCGTCTGTTCCCAGCATGTACAGTTTATTGGACTGAAAAGGATCTACTGTTCTTGACAGTTTCCTAAGCAGAATTGAACTAGATATGGCCATGTGTGTAGGAAGCACAGTTCTTTTGTTCTGAGCAAGCTCACTGTTCTGGCCCTATAGAAAACACTGTAGAGTAGAAGAGTGATGTTTTCTCAAAAGCAGAGTGTGTTTCTTGTAAGGCGAGCTAGCGTTTGTTTCCCAGTCCTAAATGGAGTTGAATCACATGCAGTTTTTGATCCTACGAGCAAGAGTTGTATTCTGGTAAGGAAAGTCAATATTGCGCTCCCATTGCCATACACAGTGCAAATAGCACTCGCCTCTGTTCCCATCAAGTACAGTGTATTGGACTGAAGAGGAGCTACTGCTCTTGTCAGTTTCGTAAGCAGAATTGACCTAGATATTGCCCGTGTGTGTAGGAAGCACAGTTCTTTTGTTCTGAGCAAGCTCACTGTTTTGGCCCTATAGGAAACACAGTAGAGTAGAAGAGTGATCTTTTCTCAAAAGCAGAGTGTGTTTCTTGTAAGGCGAGCTAGCGTTTGTTTCCCAGTCCTAAATGGAGTTGAATCACATGCAGTTTTTGGTCCTACGAGCTAGACTTGTTTTCTAGTAAGGAAAGTCACTATGCGCTCCCATTGCCACACACAGTGCAAAGAGGACTCGCATCTGTTCCCATCAAGTACAGTGTATTGGACTGAAGAGGAGCTACTGTTCTTGTCAGTTTCCTAAGCAGAGTTGAACTAGATATGGCCCGTGTGTGTAGGAAGCAAAGTTCTTTTGTTCTGAGCAAGCTGACTGTTCGGACCCCATAGGAAACACAGTAGAGTAGAAGAGTGCTCTTTTCCCAAAGCAGAGTGTGTTTCTTTAAGGCAAACTAGAGCATGTTTCCCAGTCTGAAATGGAGTTGAATTCCATGCAGTTTCTCGTCCTACGAGCAAGGGATGTTAACTGGTAAGAAGAGTCACTATTGCCCTCCCATTGCCATATACAGTGCAAATAGCTCTCGCGTTGTTCCCAGCAAGTACAGTGTATTGGACTGAAGAGGAGCTACTGTTCTTGTCAGTTTCCTAAGCGGAGTTAAACTAGATATGGCCCGTGTGTGTAGGAAGCACAGTTCTTTTGTTCTGAGCAAGCTCACTATTCTGGCCCTATAGGAAACACAGTAGAGTAGAAGAGTGCCCTTTTCTCAAAAACAGAGTGTGTTTCTTGTAAGGCGAGCTAGCATTTGTTTCCCAGTCCGAAATGGAGTTGAAACACATGCAGTTTCTGGTTCTACGAGCAAGAGTTGTTTTCTGGTAAGAAGAGTCACTATTGCGCTCCCATTGTCATACACAGGGCAAATAGCACTGGCGTCTGTTCCCAGGATGTACAGTGTATTGGACTGAAGAGGATCTACTGTTCTTGTCAGTTTCCTAAGCAGAATTGAACTAGATATGGCCGTGTGTGTAGGAAGCACAGTTCTTTTATTCTGAGCAAGCTCACTGTTTTGGCCCTATAGGAAACACTGTAGAGTAGAAGAGTGCTCTTTTCTCAAAAGCAGAGTGTGTTTCTTGTAAGGCGAGCTGGCATTTGTTTCGCAGTCCTAAATGGAGTTGAATCACATGCAGTTTCTGGTCCTACGAGCAAGAGTTGTTTTCTGGTAAGAAGAGTCACTATTTCGCTCCCATTGCCATATACAGTCCAAATAGCACTCGCGTCTGTTCCCAGCCAGTACAGTGTATGGGACTGAAGAGGATCTACTGTTCTTGTTAGTTTCCTAAGCAAAATTGAACTAGATATGGCCGTGTGTGTAGGAAGCACAGTTCTTTTGTTCTGAGTAAGCTCACTGTTCTGGCCCTATAGGAAACACAGTAGAGTAGAAGAGTGCTCTTTTCTAAAAAGCAGAGTGCGTTTCTTGTAAGGGGAGGTAGCATTTGTTTCCCAGTCCTAAGTGGAGGTGAATCACATGCAGTTTTTGATCCTACGAGCAAGAGTTGTTTTCTGGTAAGGAAAATCACTATTGTGCTCCCATTGCCACACACAGTACAAAGAGGACTCGCGTCTGTTCCCATCAAGTACAGTGTATTGGACTGAAGAGGAGCTACTGTTCTTGTCAGTTTCCTAAGCATAGTTGAACTAGATATGGCCCGTGTGTGTAGGAAGCACAGTTCTTTTGTACTGTAAGCTCACTGATCAAACCCATAGGAAACACATTAGAGTAGAAGAGTGCTCTTTTCTCAAAAGCAGAGTGTTTTTCTTGTAAGGCAAGGTAGCGTTTGTTTCGCAGTCCTAAATGGAGTTGAATCACATGCAGTTTCTGGTCCTACGAGCAAGAGTTGTTTTCTGGTAAGAAGAGTCACTATTGCGCTCCCATTGTCATACACAGGGCAAATAGCACTGGCGTCTGTTCCCAGCATGTACAGTGTATTGAACTGAAGAGGAGCTACTGTTCTTTTCGGTTTCCTAAGCAGATTTGAACTAGATATGGTCCGTGTGTAGGAAGCACAGTTTTCTGTTCTGAGCAAGCTCACTGTTTTGGCCCTATAGGAAACACAGTAGAGTAGAAGAGTGCTCTTTTCTCAAAAGCAGAGTGTGTTTCTTGTAAGGCGAACTAGTGCTTGTTTCCCAGTCTGAAATGGAGTTGAATCCCATGCAGTTTCTGGTCCTACGAGCAAGAGATGTTAACTGGTAGAAGAGTCACTATTGTGCTCCAAATGCCATATACAGTACAAATAGCTCTCGCGTCTGTTCCCAGCAAGTACAGTGTATTGGACTGAAGAGGAGCTACTGTTCTTGTCAGTTTCCTAAGCATAGTTGAACTAGATATGGCCCGTGTGTGTAGGAAGCACAGTTCTTTTGTTCTGAGTAAGCTCACTGTTCTGACCCTTAGGAAATACCGTAGAGTAGAAGAGTGATCTTTTCTCAAAAGCAGAGTGTGTTTCTAGTAAGGGGAGCTAGCATTTGTTTCCCAGTCCTAAATGGAGTTGAATCACATGCATTTTTTGATCCTATGAGCAAGCGTTGTTTTCTGGTAAGGAAAGTCACTATTGCGCTCCCATTGCCACACACAGTGCAAAGAGGACTCGCGTCTGTTCCCATCAAGTACAGTGTATTGGACTGAAGAGGAGCTACTGTTCTTGTCAGTTTCCTAAGCAGAGTTGAACTAGATATGGACCTTGTGTGTAGGAAGGACAGATCTTTTCTACTGTAAGCTCACTGATCGAACCCATAGGAAACACAGTAGAGTAGAGGAGTGCCCTTTTCTCAAAAACAGAGTGTGTTTCTTGTAAGGCAAGCTTGCATTTGTTTCCCAGTCCTAAATGGAGTTGAATCACATCCAGTTTTTGGTCCTACGAGCAAGAGTTGTTTTCTATTAAAAAGAGTCACTATTGTGCTCCCAATGTCATAAACAGGGCAAATTGCACTGGCGTCTGTTCCCAGCATGTACAGTTTATTGGACTGAAAAGGATCTACTGTTCTTGACAGTTTCCTAAGCAGAATTGAACTAGATATGGCCATGTGTGTAGGAAGCACAGTTCTTTTGTTCTGAGCAAGCTCACTGTTCTGGCCCTATAGAAAACACAGTAGAGTAGAAGAGTGATGTTTTCTCAAAAGCAGAGTGTGTTTCTTGTAAGGCGAGATAGCGTTTGTTTCCCAGTCCTAAATGGAGTTGAATCACATGCAGTTTTTGATCCTACGAGCAAGAATTGTTTTCTGGTAAGGAAAGTCAATATTGAGCTCCCATTGCCATACACAGTGCAAATAGCACTCGCCTCTGTTCCCATCAAGTACCGTGTATTGGAGTGAAGAGGAGCTACTGCTCTTGTCAGTTTCATAAGCAGAATTGACCTAGATATTGCCCGTGTGTGTAGGAAGCACAGTTCTTTTGTTCTGAGCAAGCTCACTGTTTTGGCCCTATAGGAAACACAGTAGAGTAGAAGAGTGCTCTTTTCTCAAAAGCAGAGTGTGTTTCTTGTAAGGCGAGCTAGCGTTTGTTTCCCAGTCCTAAATGGAGTTGAATCACATGCAGTTTTTGGTCCTACGAGCTAGACTTGTTTTCTGGTAAGGAAAGTCACTATGCGCTCCCATTGCCACACACAGTGCAAAGAGGACTCGCATCTGTTCCCATCAAGTACTGTGTATTGGACTGAAGAGGAGCTACTGTTCTTGTCAGTTTCCTAAGCAGAGTTGAACTAGATATGGCCCGTGTGTGTAGGAAGCAAAGTTCTTTTGTTCTGAGCAAGCTGACTGTTCGGACCCCATAGGAAACACAGTAGAGTAGAAGAGTGCTCTTTTCCCAAAGCAGAGTGTATTTCTTGTAAGGCGAACTAGTGCATGTTTTCCAGTCTGAAATGGAGTTGAATCCCATGCAGTTTCTGGTCCTACGAGCAAGGGATGTTAACTGGTAAGAAGAGTCACTATTGCCCTCCCATTGCCATATACAGTGCAAATAGCTCTCGCGTTGTTCCCAGCAAGTACAGTGTATTGGACTGAAGAGGAGCTACTGTTCTTGTCAGTTTCCTAAGCGGAGTTAAACTAGATATGGCCCGTGTGTGTAGGAAGCACAGTTCTTTTGTTCTGAGCAAGCTCACTCTTTTGGCCCTATAGGAAACACAGTAGAGTAGAAGAGTGCTCTTTTCTCAAAAGCAGAGTGTTTTTCTTGTAAGGCGTGCTAGCGTTTGTTTCCCAGTCCTAAATTGAGTTGAATCACATGCAGTTTTTGGTCCTACGAGCTAGAGTTGTTTTCTGGTAAGGAAAGTCACTATTGCGCTCCCATTGCCACACACAGTGCAAAGAGGACTCACATCTGTTCCCATCAAGTACAGTGTATTGGACTGAAGAGGAGCTACTGTTCTTGTCAGTTTCCTAAGCAGAGTTGAACTAGACATGGCCCGTGTTTTTAGGAAGCCCAGTTCTTTTGTACTGTAAGCTCACTGATCGAACCCATAAGAAACAGAGTAGAGTAGAAGAGTGCTCTTTTCTCAAAAGTAGAGTGTGTTTCTTGTAAGGCGAGCTAGCATTTGTTTCCCAGTCCTAAATGGAGTTGAATCACATGCAGTTTCTGGTTCTACGAGCAAGAGTTGTTTTCTGGTAAGAAGAGTCACTATTGCGCTCCCATTGTCATACACAGGGCAAATAGCACTGGCGTCTGTTCCCAGGATGTACAGTGTATTGGACTGAAGAGGATCTACTGTTCTTGTCAGTTTCCTAAGCAGAATTGAACTAGATATGGCCGTGTGTGTAGGAAGCACAGTTCTTTTGTTCTGAGCAAGCTCACTGTTTTGGCCCTTTAGGAAACACTGTAGAGTAGAAGAGTGCTCTTTTCTCAAAAGCAGAGTGTGTTTCTTGTAAGGCGAGCTGGCATTTGTTTCGCAGTACTAAATGGAGTTGAATCACATGCAGTTTCTGGTATTACGAGCAAGAGTTTTTTTCTGGTAAGAAGAGTCACTATTGAGCTCCCATTGTCATACACAGGGCAAATAGCACTGGCGTCTGTTCCCAGCATGTACAGTGTATTGGACTGAAGAGGAGCTACTGTTCATGTCAGTTTCCTAAGCAGAGTTGAACTAGATATAGTCGGTGTGTGTAGGAAGCACAGTTCTTTTGTTCTGAGCAAGCTCACTATTCTGGCCTTACAAAAATCACATTAGACTAGAAGAGTGCTCTTTTCTCAAAAGCAGAGTGTGTTTCTTGTAAGGCGAGCTAGCGTTTGTTTCCCAGATATAAATGGAGTTGAATCACATGCAGTTTCTGGTCCTACGAGCAAGAGTTGTTTTCTGGTAAGAAGAGTCACTATTGCGCTCCCATTATCATACACAGGGCAAATAGCACTGGCGTCTGATCCGAGCATGTACAGTGTATTGGACTGAAGAGGAGCTACTGTTCTTGTCAGTTTCCTAAGCAGAGTTGAACTAGATATAGCCCGTGTGTTTAGGAAGCACAGTTCTTTTGTTCTGAGCAAGCTCACTATTCTGGCCCTATAGGAAATACAGTAGAGTAGAAGAGTTCTCTTTTCTCAAAAGCAGAGAGTGTTTCTTGTAAGGCGAGCTAGCGTTTGTTTCCCGTCCTAAAAGGAGTTAAATCACATGCAGTTTCTGGTCCTACGAGCAAGAGTTGTTATCTGGTAAGAAGAGTCACTATTTCGCTCCCATTGCCATATACAGTGCAAATAGCACTCGCGTCTGTTCCCAGCCAGTACAGTGTATGGGACTGAAGAGGATCTACTGTTCTTGTTAGTTTCCTAAGCAAAATTGAACTAGATATGGCCGTGTGTGTAGGAAGCACAGTTCTTTTGTTCTGAGTAAGCTCACTGTTCTGGCCCTATAGGAAACACAGTAGAGTAGAAGAGTGCTCTTTTCTCAAAAGCAGAGTGTGTTTCTTGTAAGGGGAGCTAGCATTTGTTTCCCAGTCCTAAATGGAGTTGAATCACATGCAGTTTTTGATTCTACGAGCAAGAGTTGTTTTCTGGTAAGGAAAATCACTATTGTGCTCCCATTGCCACACACAGTGCAAAGAGGACTCGCGTCTGTTCCCATTAAGTACAGTGTATTGGACTGAAGAGGAGCTACTGTTCTTGTCAGTTTCCTAAGCATAGTTGAACTAGATATGGCCGGTGTGTGTAGGAAGCACATTTCTTTTGTACTGTAAGCTCAATGATCGAACCCATAGGAAACACATTAGAGTAGAAGAGTGCTCTTTTCTCAAAAGCAGAGTGTTTTTCTTGTAAGGCAAGGTAGCGTTTGTTTCGCAGTCCTAAATGGAGTTGAATCACATGCAGTTTCTGGTCCTACGTTCAAGAGTTTTTTTTTTTCTGGTAAGAAGAGTCAATATTGAACTCCCATTGT